>NC_057798.1:348930748-348957126 GCF_018294505.1 Triticum aestivum
GGGCGCGGGAGCAGGCTGTGTTCACAGGGGGCGGCGGCGACGGCGAAGGCGAGCAGCCTGACAGCGTCGGTGGCGGCGGCGACGGCGAAGGCGAGCAGCCTGACGGCATCGGTGGTGGCGGCGACGACAAGGTGGAGCAGGGGCGTCAGGCGGCGATGGCGACGAGGAGGAGCAGGGGCATCGGGGGAGAAGTGGGGGATTTGGTCGAAACTGCTAAGTGTTGTATATATAGCAAGAGCATTGGTCCCGGTTCGTGAAACCAACCGGGACTAATGCACCCCTTTAGTCCCGGTTGGTGCCAACAACCGGGACCAAAGGCCTCTTTTCAGCAGCCCAAAGGGCGGGAAGCGGCGGCCTTTGGTCCCGGTTGCTGGCACCAACTGGGACTAAAGGGGGGGCATTGGTCCCGGTTCGTAGCACCAACCGGGACTAATGCACCCCTTTAGTCCCGGTTGGTACCACCAACCGGGACCAATGGGCCTTGCACAATGGCGTGGTGGTGGGAATTTAGTCCCACCTCGCTAGCTGAGAGAGAGCCGCACCTGTTTATAAGGTGCGATGCGCCAACCCTCTCGAGCTCCTCTCTAAAGCAGGCTTTCGGGCCTAATCTGTTTCTATGTGCCTGTGGACCTGCTGGGCCTTCTGCGGGCTTGAATCCTGGCCCATGGTAGGGTTTCTAGTCGTATGCAGGCCGTGGGGGCCCAGTAGGAGACACTTTTTTGTTTTCTTTACTTATTGTTGCTATTTTTATTTTTTTCCCAGTTTTTTTGTTTGGTTTCTGCATTATTTATTTTCTTTTGTTTTTTGCTTTATTTTTTAATTATTTTTTGCTTTTAGTTTTAGAAAAATTATAAACTTTCTGTTAGTGCCATTAGTTTTCCAATTTGAAAACACTTTTTTTGTTTTTTTGTTTTCTTTGTTGCTTTATTTATTTTATTTTGTTTCTACTTACAAAAAAATACTTATTGTTGCTATTTCTATTTTGTTTCCACTTTTTTTGTTTTGTTTTCTGCATTATTTATTTCCTTTTGTTTTTTGCTTTATTTTTTAATTCTTTTTGCTTTTAGGTTAGCAAAATTATAAACTTTCTGTTAGTGCCATTAGTTTTGGAAAAATTATAAATTTTCTGTTAGTGCCATTAGTTTTCAAATTTGAATAGTTAAAATTTGAATTCTTTGAAGGATTGGTCATGGGCTCCCGGTTCGGGCGTGGAACTGGGACCAAAAGGTCGAGACGAACCGGGACCAATGGCCCACGTGGCTGCCCTCTTGAGAACATAGTTGACAAGGAGCAAAACGGGATTAATGGTATTATGAGGGCCGAACCATAAGGCATTAAAGCATTTCAAATGAACTCTGAAAAAGTTGAAAGTTGGCATGGTACCATAAATTCACCCACATAGCATGTGCATGTACAAAACGGACAATGGTATCATACTCGTCTGTTACAAAGTTGGCATGGTATCATCATAATAGTTGCGGGAGAAAGTCTTCACTTTTTATTCGCTTGTGTCATTTGCTTATTGCGCCGTAACCATGAATAATCTTCATCATTTATCAGGATGCTGGGGTCAGTGTCGGAGTAATGGGCCACGGGTAGGCTAACCCGGGCCCCAGGACATTTCAAGACATCGGGGCAGGCCGCGCCCCTCAGGCCGAGTCCCAGGAGCGACTCCAAGATATGCCGAGTACCAGGCGGCGACTCCCAGATAAGCCAACTCCAAGCTGGCGACTTCCAGGAAAGCCGACTGTGGAGAGTCGGCCCAAGACTCCTCCCTTATCCCAAAGTACGACGCAGGGTGCGGGTACGGCATGGCTGTCTCCCCCCTGCTTGCGAAGGGCCGGTGTGGCTACAGTAAGCCGTACCGCTGGAAGATCTCCGGCGAGATATGGCACTGTTCCCATGCCTGCCCTGACCTCGGCCACAGTACGCAGCGCACTGTGCCTACGATGCCGGCCTGTACGACCCGAAGGCGGCGGGGCCGCCCATCAGTGGGAGGGCCAAAGCTGGCCTGGGCAACCCGAAGAGGGGCCTGTGGGAGTCGGCCTCCCTGGCGTTGGCCGACTCCTCCCGGGCCCCACGAGCCATTAATCGGATAAGATGGGGAGTGGCGACAGTGATCGCCCGATAGACGGCGGCACTGTTGCCACGACCCGATGACCAAGCCTGCGTCATCAGGAGTGCCACTACAGTATCAAGCCTGTCCGCGGGACCCGCCAGTCGGCGGGCCCCAGAAGCCGGCGGGGAAGACGGCGGCCTGAGAGACAGACGGCTGGGACCCGCGCCCAGCCGGATTACCATTGTACCCCCGAGGGGTAGGCCTATATAAACCCCCCGGGGCACCCATGCAAAGGGTTCGGACCTAGAGAGAGAGCAAGATAGACCAGATATCCCAGGGAGGAGAGAGCTAGCTTTGCCCTCTTCTACCTCCCGAAACAGCTCCAGGAGCACGATTGTAGTTACCTTGCTTTAGTGATCATGCGGAGACCCCGCAGAGCAGCAGTAGGGGTGTTATCTCCTAGGAGAGCCCTGAAGTTGGGTAAGTTCCGCCGGCGTGCATGTCTTCGCCTCATCCCGCTTCCGGGCACCGGCGACGTTCTACTCGCTCCCACCATGATAAGCCATCCTTTGGCATATGTCGCATCCAACCCCCGACATTTGGCGCCTACCGTGGGGCGAGGTGCACCGTCATCCGGAGATCTGCTCTGGACGGGAACCCTGTTCCTCCCCGGCAAGCACAGCCAGCCCGGCACGCCGGACGGCGTTTGTACCGACGCGCTACGGGGCGCTGAGATCGCCTGTGCAGCCAGCTGCCTCGCCGATCTTGTCGGCGAGGTTTGCCTCTCCGACGAGCCTGCGCCTGACGCAGGCGCGAGTGTCCCCGAGAGCCTCCTCGCGGGCCTCGTCGACCAACTCCACGTCGCCGGCGAGCCTGCCGCTGACCTGGAGTCCATAGGATCCACCGACCCGATGTTGGTCGACTCCGACAACACGTCGCTCGACGCGTTCCCCACCAATGTGGTGGTCTACGACGAGCCGCTCTCATACGCGGGGAGCGGCGGAAGCACCGTCACTGAGGTCCTCGTCCTCGAGCACGGCGAGCGCTCCGGCGAAGGAGCGCCTGACCCGTTTGACGCGGCCCTGTGAGACCTTGCAGCACCGATTCCGGAAGACGCTTACGCCGGGACGCTGGAGGCGCTCCGCCTTCAGCTCATCGAGGGCGCGAAGAAGCTGGCAAGCATGAGGCGCTTTTCAGAAGCTTACCAACGAGAGATGGATCGCGCCGTAGGCGGCTCGCCGGCTCCAACTGGGCCTAGCCGCCTAGGCACGGTCCGACAGTGTGGAGCGGCAATCGCCAACCTCTTCGGGGCTGATTGCCCTGTGTATGCCACGCCTGCAGAGAATATCCGTGCCGCCCAGGCGGCGGTAGACGAGCTCGACAACTTCGAAGGCGAAGAGCGCCGCATAATGACGGAGCGAGTTCAGCAGCTCCTCGACGCGGCCGCCGCGCAGAATAATGCCGGCTGCCGCACCGAGGTGCCGCAGCGCCAAAATGATGACCCACCGCCTCGCCGAGACCAAGGTACGACGTCTCAAACACCGACTGGTGGGGCCCGCGGGAAGAGGGACAAGGAGCCGGCTGCCAGCCGCCGTCGGACTCACATCACCATCGAGCGCGACCAAGACGGCCGCCCTAGAGCGGTGGAACGGCGGGACGACTACCTACCTTCCCCTCCTCGCGGAGAAAGACAAGTCTCCCCGCCGCCCGTGGAGCATCCGACTCTCAGCGACCGCCTTGGCCGCCGAGAGGGAGTCGGAGAGAACGACGCCCGCCACCGGATCGACCGACTCCACCGATCCCTGGCGCTGGAAGAAGAAGACGAGTTGGGTCCCCCCTGCTTTGGACCCCGCATCCGGGACGAGCCCTTTCCCAAAGGGTTCACGCTCCCCCGAGACACTCCCAAATATACCAGCACCGTGAAGCCGGAAGATTGGCTGATCGACTACTCCACAACCGTCAACATAGCGAACGGCAACAAGCGTGTTGCCGTAAGATACGTCCCGCTCATGCTCCAGGGCTCGGCCCGGACGTGGTTGAACAGTCTGAAGCCCCGCAGCATCAACAGCTGGGTCGACTTCACCGAGGCTTTCGTCCGCAACTTCACGAGCACGTACAAGCGACCTCCCAAGCCACGCCAGCTCTCCTTGTGCGTGCAAGGCCCTGACGAGTCTACTCGCGACTACCTCACGCGATGGGGCGAACTCCGGAACTCCTGCGAGGGCGTACATGAGGTGCAGGCCATCGAGTACTTTACTGCCGTGTGTAGAGAAGGCACCCTCCTCAAGCACAAGCTCCTCTGCGACGAGCCGGAGACCCTCGACGAGCTACTGATCATAGCGGACAAGTACGCCACGGCAGACTCCTCCATGAAGGCGGAGATTCGGGTCAGCACAACTGGCAAAGTCGCCCCTCAGGCTCCAAGAACTCCGGCTGGAGACACCAGTCGGCGGCAACAGCATAATGACAAGAAGCGCAAAGCCCCGCAGCCGACTCCCAGCAGTCGGCAAGTGGCAACGACAGAGGACCAGCAGCTGGAGGGACCGCCTCCGGCGAAGCGGCAGAAGGACGGCAAGTCCAACTGGCTGCCGGCTTTCTCCTACGAGCAGACTCTAGATGGTCCCTGCAAGTTTCACAGCGGCGCGAAGCCATCAAACCACACCACCAGGAAATGCCACTGGCTGACAAGAATCTCCAAGGGGGACGGCCTGCTCCCTCCCGCTCCTGCTGGGCCGCCTCCTCCACCACCGCCCCAGCAGCCAGCCGTCAGGCCAGTCGGCGCGATACAAGACGAGTTCCGAGAGGAGCATGGAGCCTATGTGGTGTTCACCAGTGTAGCGGATGATCGGCGCATCAGGCGCCAACAGCAGCAAGAAGTGAACGTGGTTGCATCAAGCACTCCAGAGTTCATGCATTGGTCCGAGAAGCCTATCAGTTGGAGCAGAGCTGATCACCCAGAGGTGATGCCGAGTCCAGGCTCCTACGCCTTGGTCTTAGGCGCCACGCTCGCCACAGATAGGCGGGGCGCTCTCTTCTCGCGAGTACTGATAGACGGAGGCAGCAGTATCAACATCTTGTACAAGGATACAATGGAGAAATTAGAAATCAAGCGAAGACAGCTTCAGAGCAGCCGGACTGTGTTCCACGGAATCGTCCCTGGCCTTTCCTGCTCACCAATCGGCAAGATCCTGGTAGATGTCCTCTTCGGAGACAAAGATCATTTCCGCCGAGAGCCAATTTGGTTTGAGGTGGTGGACCTTGAGAGCCCATATCATGCACTGCTTGGCCGACCCGCCTTGGCCAAGTTCATGGCGGTCCCCCACTACGCCTACCTCAAGATGAAGATGCCGAGTTCCAAGGGAATCCTAACCGTGTCCGGCGACTACAGGAAGTCGTCCGCTTGCGCGGCCGAAAGCAGTCGGCTGGCCGAGTCCTTGGTGATCGCAGCTGAGAAGCGGCTCCTTGATCGGGTCGTGGCGATGGCCGGCAAGCAGCCCGAGTTATCGCCCGACCCCAAGGAGTCGGAAGCAGAAGGATCATTCAAGCCGGCCAGAGAAACAAAGAAGATACCGTTGGACCCGGAGCACCCGGAGAGGTATGCTATCATGGGCACAGGCCTTGACAGCAAATAGGAAGGCGAGCTCGTCGATTTCCTCCGTGAGAATCGCAACATCTTCGCATGGTCCCCGAAGGACATGCCTGGTGTCCCGACGGAATTCGCCGAGCACAAATTACACGTCCGATCTGATGTGAAGCCCGTCAGGCAGCCCTTGTGCCGCCTGTCAGAAGAAAAAAGAAGAGTTGTTGGGGAAGAAATAGCCCGGCTCCTTGCAGTCGGCTTCATCATGGAACTATTTTTTCCAGAGTGGCTGGCAAACCCAGTTCTGGTGCTGAAGAAGAACAAGCAGTGGCGGATGTGCATTGATTACACGAGCCTCAACAAAGCCTGCCCCAAGGACCCATTCGCTCTACCAAGAATTGATCAGGTGATAGACTCCACAGCCGGATGCGAGCTATTGAGTTTCCTAGATGCATATTCAGGATATCATCAGATCAAGCTGAACCCGGCTGACAGACTGAAGATCGCCTTCATCACGCCGTTTGGGGCCTTCTGCTACCTGACCATGACGTTCGGCTTGAGAAACGCCGGCGCCACCTTTCAGCGTTGCATGCAGAAGTGCCTCCTGAAGCAACTTGGCAGAAATGCCCATGTCTATGTGGATGATGTAGTGGTGAAGACGGAGAAGCGTGGAACCTTGCTGGAGGACCTCAAGGAAACATTTGAGAATCTGCGCCGATTCCAGATCAAGCTCAACCCAGAGAAGTGCGTTTTCGGAGTACCAGCCGGCCAGCTCCTCGGTTTCCTGGTCTCCGAACGCGGCATAGAGTGCAATCCAGTAAAGATCAAGGCCATCAAGAGGATGGAGGCACCCAGACGACTGTTAGATGTGCAGAAGTTCACCGGCTGTTTGGCATCCATCAGCCGATTCATCAGTCGACTGGGCGAGAAGGCTCTCCCCTTGTATCAGCTCATGAAGAAGACAACCTTCTTTGAGTGGACTCCCAAGGCGGACGAGGCTTTTCTCCAGCTAAAGAAGATGTTGACTGCTCCCCCTGTGCTGGCGGCTCCGACTCCCAAAGAGCCCATGCTCCTATACATTGCCGCCACCAGCCGAGTAGTCAGCATGGTCATTGTAGTCGAGCGCAAGGAGGAAGGCGAGGCGCTACCCGTCCAGAGACCGGTATATTACTTGAGCGAGGTGCTGTCGACCTCCAAGCAGAACTACCCCCATTACCAGAAGATGTGCTACGGCGTGCATTTCGCCGCCAAGAAATTGAAGCCTTACTTCCAGGAGCATCCAATCACCGTGGTCTGCATAGCTTCACTGGCCGAGATCATTGGAAGCTGAGATGCTTCTGGCCGGGTGGCCAAATGGGCCATCGACCTGGCTCCCTACACCATCTACTACGAGCCCCGCACCACCATCAAGTCACAAGCACTGGCCGACTTCCTCGTCGACTGGGCCGAGACCCAGTATCTGCCGCCAGCGCCCGACTCCACCCATTGGCGGATGCACTTCGACGACTCCAAGATGCGCACCGGCCTGGGAGCCGGCGTCGTCCTCACTTCCCCCAAGGGCGACAAGCTCAGATATGCGCTACAGATCCACTTCGCCGCCTCCAACAACGTGGCCGAGTACGAGGCGCTCATCCACGGGCTCCGGCTTGCCAAAGAACTCGGCATTCGCCGGATCCTGTGTTATGGCGACTCTGACTTGGTGGTCCAGCAATCATCTGGCGATTGGGACGCCAAGGATGCAAATATGGCGAGCTACCGTTTCCTCGTCCAGCAACTCAGCGGATACTTCGAGGGGTGCGAGGTCCTCCACGTGCCAAGGAACGACAACGACCAAGCAGACGCCTTGGCACGAATCGGCTCCACCCGCCAGGCAATACCATCTGGTGTCGCCCTCCGGCGCCTCCTCAGGCCTTCTATCAAGCCGTCACCAGAATCAGATTCAATCTATGTGCCGGCTCCGCCTGAGGAGGACGGATCCGACTCCAAGAAACATACAGTCGAAGCTGGCCCGGGGACTTCAGAACCCGGCCCAGGGACTGCAGTAGCAAGATCGAAGACTCCAGAGCTCGACCCGGGGACTGCTCCAGTCGGCCCCGGGACTTTGTCAAATCAGCAAGCGGCTGCGGACTCCAACCCACCACCTCCCAGCCCGGCCGCCCTTATCCAAGTCGCACTAGTGGCAGTTGAAAAAATAGCAGCACCTTCATGGGCCCAGCCCATCCTCAAATTCTTAGTAAACAGAGAGCTGCCAACTGACAAAATCTTGGCTCGGCAAGTGCAACGCCGAGCAGCAGCCTACACCATAGTCAACAGAGAGCTAGTCAGGTGCAGCATTACCAGCGTCTTCCAACGCTACGTCAAAGCAGAACAAGGTCAGGCAATCCTCAGAGACATCCACGAAGGCGAGTGCGGTCACCACGTGGCCTCAAGGGCACTCGTCGCCAAAGCCTTCCGGCACGGTTTTTTCTGGCCAACCGCTCTGGAAGAGGCCAAAGAGTTAGTCCAAAAGTGCAAGGGGTTCCAGGTTTTTCGTTCCAAGCCACTTCAGCCGGCTTCCGCACTCAAGACTATCCCCATCGCCTGGCCCTTTGCAGTTTGGGGCCTGGACATGGTGGGACCATTCAAGACGGCACGAGGTGGCTTGACTCACCTACTCGTCGCAGTGGACAAGTTCACCAAGTGGGTAGAGGTGAAACCCATCAAGAAACTGCAGTGACCTTCATCGCTGACATCACAACTTGGTACGGCATCCCACACAGCATCATCACCGACAATGGCATGAATTTTGCCAAAGGCGCCTTGGCCCGTTTCTGCGCGACACAGGGCATCCGACTGGACTTAGCGTCCGTTGCCCACCTGCAGTCAAATGGCCAGGTGGAGTGAGCAAACGGCCTCATCTTATCCGGCATCAAACCTCGACTCGTCGTACCGCTGGAGCGATCTGCCGGCTGTTGGCTCGAGGAGCTGCCAACCGTCCTCTGGAGTCTGCGCACGACTCCAAACAAGTCAACCGGCTTCACACCATTCTTCCTCGTCTACGGCGCCGAAGCCGTCATCCCAACGGACATAGAGTTCGACTCCCCGCGAGTCACCATGTACACCGAGGAAGAAGCAGAAGAGGCACGTCAAGACGGCGTCGACCTGCTGGAAGAGGGCCGGCTATTGGCACTCAGCCGGTCCAGCATCTACCAGCAGAGTCTGCGTCGATACTACAACAGGAAGGTCAGGCCAAGATCCTTTCAAGAAGGCGACCTTGTGCTCCGGCTGATCCAACGAACAGCCGGCCAGCACAAGCTGTCGGCACCTTGGGAAGGCCCCTTCGTCATCAGCAAGGTGCTAGGGAATGACGCCTACTATTTGATCGACGCTCAGAAGCCCCGAGCGCGCAAGAGGGACGATTCCGGCAAAGAGACAGAGCGCCCGTGGAATGCAAATCTTCTTCGAAGATTTTATAGTTGATGCAGTATGTATCACACTACCCCTTTGTATTAAAGTACTAAGACTTTGGGCCCCCCGAGACGAGCTCGGGGACTGCCCTTTTTGTTATCTGTACGATAAGAATTATGCTTCCAAGTACACTACTTCCATTACAAGCCGCTTGGCACCGGGCCTGACTAGTCGGCCCGGGGACTCGCCGCCTTGCGCTATGAGAAGCTTCCCGCAGTCAGACAAGTAGTGTGCGGTGCCCAATCCGCCTCCTGGCAAAGCCGTAGCTCGCAGAGCGACTGTGAGGCAGGCAGGAGTGAGTAAGAATGGGCACCCACGCGAAAAATGGCTAAGGACCTAAAGCACGAACATAGCATAAGACGGCCCCCGGCATTTCTGAAGCGGAAGGCCGACTCATGAGTAGCCGGCTCGCCGTCCTTATTAGCCTCTATTAAGGACGGCCGACTCTTGGGTAGTCGGCATGTCGCTTTCTATTCAACTTGCTAAAGAAACTCTAAACGGCCAAGTCCTTGCCTTCCCAAAGTAGCCAAGCACTTGACCCAGCGACAGTTCGCAGAGCGGCTGCTCGACTGACAAGGCAACGACTAAAGGAAGGCGGCAAAAGGAAAAGCCGAAAGAGCAGTAAGCAAGGAAAGACGGAAAACAGATTAATATTTACATAGGCCCTTGGCCGAATCTTCGAATAGAAGTTCAAGATACACCCCGCGGGTGAAATTGTTCGAATCTAACAAAGTTTTCAAAAGATTACTAAGACAGACAAACAGAGGCGAAAAAGCAGCCTAGGAGGCGGCGTCTGGGATCGGAGGATCGGAGGAGACGGCGGTGTCAGGTGCCGGGGCAGTCGGCTGGGCGGTCTCGGTTTGATCGCCTCCGACGGCGGTCGTTTTCTCTTGACGCGGCTCGTTGCTGGAGGCGCGGTCGAGCTAAGGCTGGCCGCCTGCTCCGTCTTCTAGCACCTCCGCCTCGCCTTCGGCCTCCGCCTCGTCCTCCTCCTCAGTGCTGGAGTCGATCACCTCCGCCGAGTCCTCGCCATACTCTGGGTTCATCCTGAACCACTCTGCTGGCACTTCCTCGCCGCCTTCAGCCCGCTCGGGCACGAAGACGCTGGTGTCCGTGTACTCGGCGATGGCCGCGGCACGCTCGATAAGAGCACCCTCCACGGCCTCCAGTTCGGCCTAGGCTTCTGACCGGAACGCGGCCAGGCGGTCCAGGTCCAGCCCCGGATACCACGCCTTGACGAACTCCAAGGCCCGGCGCGCTCCGGCCCGGGCCGAGGAGCCCTTCCAGGCCTCAAGACGGCCGGCAGCGACTTCCAGCCAGTCGGCGGTCCGACTGGCGGTGCGCAGAGCCGGCATATCCGGCCACAGAGCGGCAACCGCCTGGGCGCCGGCACGCTGAAGCCGGCGCATCTGTCGGTGGACCGGACGAAGACGGGCTTCAATGCTCAGGAGCTGTTCATCAACGGTTCGGGGGGCATTGGCGGCGATCTCCTCACCATTCGCCCTTCGCGCCTCACGAGCAGCCTCGATGGCCAGAGGGACCGCCTGCGAGTGACCAGGGAAGAAGTCTGCCAAGAAAAAAAAGAAGAAAGTCGAAAAATCAGAAGTCGGCCCGACACATAGTCGGAAGCGCGAAGAAGCGAATGAAACGTACCATCCACAATATCCTCGATCTCGTGGAAGCCGGAGGTCAGCATCACCTCCCTGTCAGTCCAGGAGGAGCGCTCGCTCTCGAACTCGGCCAGGAGAGCGGCTTCCTTCTTCTCGGCCTCGTCCTGCGCCTTCTTGAGCATCTCCTTCTGCTCGGCCAGCTGCGCCGCCAGCAGGTCGCGCTCCGTGGCGAGCCTGTCACACTCCTCCTCCTTGGCGCAACGGGTGGTATTGGCCTCGCCCAGCTTCTCCTGAAGAGCGGTGTTGGCTCCTGAAAATCGAAAGAGAAAACGAATCAGTCGTCAGCAAAGAAGATCGCCGGGAAGATCCGGCCCGACTGCTCAGCAGTCGGCCCGAATCTCGGGGACTACAGCCAGCGGGTGCGCCAGCGCGCCCCCGCGAAGAAGAAGAACTCACTCCGACTTTTCGACAAGTCGGCAGCTCGCCTGCTCAACTCCTCAACATTGTGGTTGAAGGCAGTGGCGCGGAGGTTGTGATACTCCTGCAGTAAGTCATTGAAGACAAAGTTAGTGTTTGGAACTCGCCAGAGGGAGTTCCGAACCGCCTGCTCAGCAGCCGGCCCGGAACTCAGGGACTACACCCAGTGGGTGCGCTGGCGCGCCCCCACAGAGAAAAACAAGAATCAAGAAGGAGAAGAAACTTACTCGGACGGCCGTTCGCGTGGCCAGGTGCGCTCTGGTGCAGGCCTGAAGGGCATCGCCTTCGGCCCGCAACTTCGCCTGGACTTCCAGGAGCAATTGATTTAGCGGCCCGGTGCCGCCTCCGCGCAACCACCCGGTGGGCGCGGCGCTTGTGGCCTCGGCGTCTAGAGCTGCCGAGCTGGCAGCGGCGATCTCCCGAGGTCGCGGCGCCGAGGTCGCCCTCTCAAGACGGCGACACACCGGCGAGGCGACTTGGAGAAGAAGCTGCGCTCCGGCCTCGTCCATGACCGGCGGCTCCGACGGATCCACCGGCTGTTTGTCGTGCGGCCTCCCAGATGGCGGTGGAGACGGCGGCGGCGGCACGAGAGCATCCGACATGGAGGCCTCGCCGCTCTCCTTCTCCGTGACGGGGTTCTTGGTGCCGGCTCCCCCGGTCTGCCCCGTGAACTCCGAAGGCGGCGGTGCAGACGATAGTGGGGGGACGAGCATCGTCGATCGGCGACGCGCGGCCTCCCCGGCGTGCCGTCTCGCCGCAAGGGCGGCTTCGGCGTCATCCAGCTTTTTCTGGGCGGAGGCGGCCGCCCTGTCGGCCTCCGCCTTCTCCATACACGCGGCCTCCTCCTTCTCGCGCTTCTCCCGCGCATTCCGCTCCGTCACCTCCCGGAGGTCGGCGGCAGGGTCGGGCCACCGAGTGTTGGCGGACGTCTCTGCCGACCCCATGACGGAGGGGACGGCGACTCTCTCAAGGGAAAGAGGGGCCCTGAAGAAGAATGGAGGGAGTATATAAACGAAGACTCGGACAAGATTCAACGAAGAAAATAAAAGAGCGTAAAGACTTACACGGATACTAGCGGCGGCTTTCTCACTTCCCTTCGGCCGCCTCCTCTCGTCTGGTCGCGGCGGCCGCCCCCTTGAACTTCTTCAATTTACCGCCGGGCGCACTCGGCCCGGCGTGACGCCTCTTCGCGCCGCCTTGACCGGCGGAGGAGCCGGCGCCCGACGGGCCGATCCTTAGCTGGTGGCACAGAGCGACTTCGCCTTCGGCGTCGTCATCAGGCCAGTCGGCAAAGGTGGCCGAGGGCCTGAAGTCGCCGTCTGCCCCCCTTCCCCGCCTTCAGCGTCGGCTTCCATCGCCGCTGCCCCCAAGTCGGGGTCGTCGATGTCGCTCTCCGCGCGGTCGGGAACATACTCGCGGGGATGCCTCGTGGCGCCGGCGGCAGGCTGCATAAGAGGATTCTAGTTCAGAAGAAGCTAACAAGAGTCAGAAGCCGGAGTCGGCTGCGGAAAAAGATAAAACAGCAGGGTGACGCGCGAGTACGGCTCCTTGCCGAACTGCCAGTCCTCTTCGTACTCGCAGTGCGCGATGTAATTTACCATGTTCGCCACCTCCTTGAGGGGCATCTCCTTGGTGCTCGTCCGACTTGGGTCTCGGAGGCCGCTCATCTGACATATCAGGTGAGGCCGGCCTTGGAGCGGGAGAACTCGGCGCGCCACGAAGGCGGCCAGCAAGTCGGCCCCGACGAGTCCCTCTGACTGCGTCAAGACTCGGAGTCGCGCCACGGTGGCAGCCCCGGCGGGAGTCAGCGTCTTGACTCGGTGGGACCAGCTGGGGAGCCGCCCGGTCAGGGGAGCGGCGTTGTAAGGCGGCAAGTTGACCCAGTCGCCGTCGGAGGCGAGATTCTTCACGTAGAAGTACGAGCGCTGCCACATCTTCACCGACTTGATCAGCGTGATGGGAGGAAAGGGGTTGTCGGCCGTCGAGCGCCGCATCGCGATGAAGGCGCCGCACTGGGCCGGCACGCCGGTGATGTGCATGCCGAGCTTAGAAGAGAAGAATTCTCCCCACAGCTCGATGGTGGGGAGAACGCCGAGGAAACCTTCGCACAGGATGGCGAAGGCGGAGAGCAGCACCACCGTGTTCGGTGTGAGGTGGTGCGGCTGAAGGTTGTGGAACTCTAGGAACGAGCAGAAGAAGCCGCTCGCCGGCAGCCCCAGGCCGCGCATAAGGTGCGAGCGGAAGATGACCCGCTCGCCCTCTTCCGGCGCCGGCCGGATTTCCCCCTCCGGCGCGGCGCGGGCACGCACGAGGTCCGCGCTGGGGAGACGACG
The DNA here is from genome assembly GCF_018294505.1 of Triticum aestivum. NCBI lineage: Eukaryota > Viridiplantae > Streptophyta > Magnoliopsida > Poales > Poaceae > Triticum > Triticum aestivum. Next base: position 348,944,255 of record NC_057798.1, read on the forward strand.
GGTCTGGCGGAGGAACTCGATGTGTTCTTCCTCTACCTCCGATCCGTCCCATACGTCGGAGTGCACGGTAGAGGCCGCGGCGGAGGAAGAGCTCATCGCCGCGGTGTGAGGTGCTCATGCTCAACGGTGGAGGAAGGAGGGAGAGAAAGAAAGATGAGGCGGGGGAGCGGGGAAGAAAGGCGTGCAAGTTGTGCCGTTCCGCTTCCCCCCGCCTACTTATAGCCCTCCGGGCTGAGAAGCCGAGGAGGCAGGCGTGGGATTAACTGCGCACGATGCCCCACGCCGCCCCACGATTTACCCACAAAGTTACTGCACGCAGTAACGACATGGGAAAACCAACCGTCCTCAGTCACAATGGATCCGTCCGTATGCCGAGGCGCGGTAGTGGCGGGCCCCGCCTGACGGCCCGTCCCTTCGCGCGCGTGGGCAGGCAGACTGTTCTCCTCATGTGGCGCCACGCGATAGGACTGCCCTGATGGCAGCGGGGAAGCGTATCAGGCACGCCACCCGGCTTCCCGCCGCGACCTTCGAGCTGAGGCTCTTCACCGAAGTTCCGACTTTCGACAGTCGGCCCAGGGGAAGACGGCAGCCGAATCCCAGAGTCTGCACCTTTAAAAGATTGAAGCTGTTGAAGCCCCACAGTGCAGCGACCGCAGGGTTTCACCAGCTTCGGGGACTACTGTCGGAGTAATGGGCCATGGGTAGGCTAACCCGGGCCCCAGGACATTTCAAGACATCGGGGCAGGCCGCGCCCCTCAGGCCGAATCCCAGGAGCGACTCCAAGATATGCCGAGTACCAGGCGGCGACTCCTAGATAAGCCGACTCCAAGCTGGTGACTTCCAGGAAAGCCGACTGTGGAGAGTCGGCCCAAGACTCCTCCCTTATCCCAAAGTACGACGCAGGGTGCGGGTACGGCATGGCCGTCTCCCCTCCTGCTTGCGAAGGGCCAGCATGGCTACAGTAAGCCGTACCGCTGGAAGATCTCTGGCGAGATACGGCACTGTTCCCATGCCTGCCCTGGCCTCAGCCACAGTACGCAGCGCACTATGCCCACGACGCCGGCCTGTACGACCCGAAGGCGGCGGGGCCGCCCGTCAGTGGGAGGGCCAAAGCCAGCCTGGGCAACCCGAAGACGGGCCCGTGGGAGTCGGCCTCCCTGGCGTCGGCTGACTCCTCCCGGGCCCCACGAGCCATTAATCGGATAAGATGGGGAGTGGCGACAGTGATCGCCCGATAGATGGCGGCACTGTTGCCACTACCCGATAACCAAGCCTGCGTCATCAGGAGTGCCGCTACAGTATCAAGCCTGTCTGCGGGACCCGCCAGTCGGCGGGCCCCAGAAGCCGGCGGGGAAGACGGCGGCCTGAGAGACAGACGGCTGGGACCCGCGCCCAACCGGATTACCATTGTACCCCCGGGGGGTAGGCCTATATAAACCCCCCGGGGCACCCATGCAAAGGGTTCGGACCTAGCGAGAGAGGAAGATAGACCAGATATCCCAGGGAGGAGAGAGCTAGCTTTGCCCTCTTCTACCTCCCGAAACAGCTCCAGGAGCACGATTGTAGTTACCTTGCTTTAGTGATCATGCGGAGACCCCGCAGAGCAGCAGTAGGGGTGTTATCTCCTAGGAGAGCCCTAAAGCTGGGTAAGTTCCGCCGGCGTGCATGTCTTCGCCTCATCCCGCTTCCAGGCACCGGCGACATTCTACTCGCTCCCACCATGATAAGCCATCCTTTGGCATATGTCGCATACAACCCCCGACAGTCAGCCTTGACTTTGAAGGGAGGAATTTCATGAAACTTTTCATAATCTTCAGACATGTCTGTCTTGCCCTCCACTCCCACGATGTCCCTTTTTCCTGAAAGAACTATGTGGCGCTTTGGCTCATCGTATGATGTATTCGCTTCCTTATCTTTTCTTTTTCTCGGTCTGGTAGACATGTCCTTCACATAGACAACCTGTGCCACATCATTGGCTAGGACGAACAGTTCGTCAGTGTACCCAAGATTTTTCAGATCCACTATTGTCATTCCGTACTGTGGGTCTACCTGTAACCCGCCTCCTGACAGATTGACCCATTTGCACTTAAACAAAGGGACGTTAAAATCATGTTCGTAGTCAAGTTCCTATATGTCCACTATGTAACCATAATATTTGTCCTTTCCCCTCTCGGTTGTTGCATCAAAGCGGACACCGCTGTTTTGGTTGGTGCTCTTTTGATCTTGGTCAATCGTGTAAAATGTATTCCCATTTATCTCGTATCCTTTGTAAATCAATACAGTCAAAGATGGTCCCCTGGACAACAAGTACAGCTCATCACAAACAGTGTTGTCACCTCTGAGACATGTTTCCAACCAACTGAAAGTCCCGATGTGTTCACATGTAATCCAGTCATCGCACTGCTCCGGGTGTTTGGAGCGCAGACTGTTCTTGTGTTCATCGACATACGGGGTCACCAAGGTAGAGTTATGTAGAACTGTGTAGTGTGCTTGAGACCAAGAATATCTGTCCCTGCATATTATTGAGTCCCTTCCAAGCGTGCCTTTTCCAGTCAGTCTCCCCTCATACCGCGATTTAGGGAGACCTATCTTCTTAAGGCTAGGAATGAAGTCAACACAAAACCTGATGACATCCTCTGTTTGATGGCCTATGGAGATGCTTCCTTCTTGCATAGCGTAGTTACAGACATATTTCTTTAGGACTCCCATGAACCTCTCAAAGGGGTACATATTGTGTAGAAATACGGGGCCCATAATGACAATCTCGTCAACTAGATGATCTAGGACGTGCGTCATGATATTGAAGAAGGATGGTGGGAACACCAGCTCGAAACTGACAAGACATTGCACCACATCACTCCTTAGCCTTGGTATGATTTCTGGATCGATCACCATCTGAGAGGTTGCATTGAGGAATGCACATAGCTTCACAATGGCTAATCGGACATTTTTCGGTAGAAGCCCCCTCAATGCAACCAGAAGCAGTTGCGTCATAATCACGTGGCAGTCATGAGACTTTAGGTTCTGAAACTTTTTCTCTGCCATATTTATTATTCCCTTTATATTCGACGAGAAGCCAGTCGGGACCTTCATACTAAGCAGGTATTCAAAGAAGATTTCCTTCTCTTCTTTGGTAAGAGCATAGCTGGCAGGACCTTCATACTGCTTTGGAGGCATGCCGTCTTTTTCGTGCAAACGTTGCAGGTCCTCCCGTGCCTCAGCTGTATCTTTTGTCTTTCCATACACGCACAAGAAGCCTAGCAGGTTCACGCAAAGGTTCTTCGTCACGTGCATCACGTCAATTGAAGAGCGGACCTCTAGGTCTTTCCAGTAGGGTAGGTCCCAAAATATAAATTTCTTCTTCCACATGGGTGCATGTCCCTCAGCGTCATTCAGAACAGCTAGTGCGCCGGGACCCTTTCCAAAGATTACGTGTAAATCATTGACCATAGCAAGTACGTGATCACCGGTACGCATGGCGGGCTTCTTCCGGTTATCTGCCTCGCCTTTGAAATGCTTGCCTTTCTTTCGACATTGATGGTTGGTCGGAAGAAATCGATGATGGCCCAGGTACACATTCTTCCCGCAGCTTCCCAGGTATATACTATCGGTGTCAAGTAAACAGTGCATGCATGCGTGGTATCCCTTGTTTGTCTGTCCTAAAAGACTACTGAGAGCGGGCCAATTATTGATGGTCACGAACAGTAACGCCTTTAGGTCAAATTCCTCCTGTTTGTGCTCATCCCACATACGTACACCATTTCCATCCCACAACTATAAAAGTTCTTCAACTAATGGCCTTAGGTACACATCAATGTCGTTGCCGGGTTTCTTAGGGCCTTGGATGAGAACTGGCATCATAATGAACTTCCGCTTCATGCACATCCAAGGAGGAAGGTTATACATACATAGAGTCACGGGCCAGGTGCTGTGATTGCTGCTCTGCTCCCCGAAAGGATTAATGCCATCCACGCTTAAAGTAAACCATACGTTCCTTGGGTCACTTGCAAACTCATCCCAGTACTTTCTCTCGATTTTTCTCCACTGCGACCCGTCAGCGGGTGCTCTCAACTTCCCGTCTTTCTTATGGTCCTCACTGTGCCATCGCATCAACTTGGCATGCTCTCCGTTTCTGAACAGATGTTTCAACCGTGGTATTATAGGAGCATACCACATCACCTTCGCAGGAACCCTCTTCCTGGGGGGCTCGCCGGCAACATCACCAGGGTCATCTTGTCTGATCTTATGCCATAATGCACCGCATACCGGGCATGCGTTCAGATCCTTGTACGCACCGCGGTAGAGTATGCAGTCATTAGGGGCATGCATGTATCTTCTGCACCTCCAATCCTAGAGGGCATACGACCTTCTTTGTTGCGTATGTACTGTCGGGCAATTTTATCCTTTGGAAGCTTCTTCTTTAATATTTTCAGTAGCTTCTCAAATCCTTTGTCAGGCACAACATTCTCTACCTTCCACTGCAGCAATTCCAGTACGGTACCGAGCTTTGTGTTACCATCTTCATAATTGGGGTACAACCCTTTTTTGTGATACTCTAACATGCGATCGAACTTCAGCTTCTCCTTTTGACTTTCGCATTGCGTCCTTGCATCGACAATGACCCGACGAAGATCATCATCATCGGGCACATTGTCTGGTTCCTCTTGATCTTCAGCAGCTTCGCCCGTTGCAGCATCATCGTGCACATCGTTTGGTTCCTCTTGATCTTCAGTAGCATCACTGTATTCAGGGGGCACATAGTTGTCATCGTACTCTTCTTCTTCGCCGTCTTCCATCATAACTCCCATTTCTCCGTGCCTCGTCCAAACATTATAGTGTGGCATGAAACCCTTGTAAAGCAGGTGGGTGTGAAGGATTTTCCGGTCAGAGTAAGACTTTGTATTCCCACATATAGGGCATAAACAACACATAAAACCATTCTGCTTGTTTGCCTCAGCCACTTCGAGAAAATCATGCACGCCCTTAATGTACTCGGAGGTGTGTCTTGAACCGTATATCCATTGCCGGTTCATCTGCGTGCATTATATATAATTAAGTGTGTCCAAAATCATTACAAAACATCATGAATAGATAATTAAGTGACCAAATTAATAGAAGTTCATCATCACATTAAAACCAAAGTACATACATAGTTCTCATCTAACAACATAAAGCTCTGCAAAGCATCTAAATTAATTAAACATACATTGAAACTATGTAAAACATTTCAATGTGAAAACAAATGCGATCATAATCGCAACCAATATAACATTTGATCCAACGGCATAATGATACCAAGCCTCGGTATGAATGGCATATTTTCTAATATTTCTAATCTTCAAGCGCATTGCATCCATCTTGATCTTGTGATCATCAACGACATCCGCAACAAGCAACTCCAATAGCATCTCCTCCTCCTCAATTTTTCTTATTTTTTCCTTCAACAAATTGTTTTCTTCTTCAACTAAATTTAACCTCTCGACAATAGGGTCGGTTGGAATTTCCGATTCAACAACCTCCTAGATAAATAAAATCTATGTCACGTTGGTCGGCATAATTGTCATAAACAATAAATGAACCAATAGTTATGAAAAGATAATATATACCACATCCGAATCATAGACAGGATGAGGGCCGACGGGGGCGGATACCAAAACCATCGCACTATATAAGATGCAATAATAAAAGTAAGAAAATTATACAAGTATCTATATAAACATACAAGTAAGAATTTTTTTCCTTTCAGAAAGAAGATAAGAACAAGAGGCTCACCACAGTGGTGCCAGCGACGAGATCGGCGCGGGCGATCGACGGCAGTGAAGACGGGGACGAGACGTGACGGACCGCTAAACCTAGACAAATATTGAGGAAAATGGAGCTTGGAGGTCAAGCTTGGAGAGGAGAAAGCTTAAGTAGTGTGGCTCGGGCATTCCATCGAACACCTCATGTGCATAGGAGGTGAGCTAGAGCACCACAAAGCTCTCCCCTCGTGGGCGAGGGGTATATACAGGCAACTCATTGGTCCCGGTTCGTCCCACGAACCGGGACTAAAGGGCAGCCTTTGGTCCCGGTTCATGCCACCAACCGGGACCAATGGTGGTAGGCCAGGAGCGAGGCCCATTGGTCCCGGTTCGTCCCACCAACCGGGACCAAAAGGTCCAAACGAACCGGGACCAATGGCCCACGTGGCCCGGCTGGCCCTCGGGGCTCACGAACCGGGTCCAATGCCCCCATGGGTCCTGGTTCTGGACTGAACCGGGACTAATGGGCTGGCCCAGCCTGAACCATTGCCCCATTTTCTACTAGTGTACATACTCTCAGCCCCGAGGGTGAACTACTCCCTCCTCGTCATGGATAGCGCCGGGATGATGAAGATGGCCATCAGTGGTGGATTCCCCCTCCAGCAGGGTGCCGGAACGGGCTCCCGAGAGGTTTTTGGTGGCTACAGAGGCTTGCGGCGGCGGAACTCCCGATCTATCTTCGTTGTGGATGTCTTTAGGGTACGTGGGACTATATAGGCGAAAGAAGCCGGTCGGGAGGTGCTCGAGGGGCCCATGAGAGAGGGGGCACGCCCAGTAGGGGGGGGGCTATATCCTGGCCTCCTCGAGGATCTTCTGACGTGAACTCCAAGTCTCCAGGATCACATTCTTCCCAAAAATCACGTTGTCGAAGGTTTCATTCCGTTTGGACTCCGTTTGATATTCCATTTCTTCGAAATACTAAAACAGGCAATAAAACAGCAATATGGGCTGGGCCTCCGGTTAATAGGTTAGTCCCAAAAGTAATATAAAAGTGAGTAATAAAGCCCGTAATCATTCAAAACAGATAATAAAATAGCATGAATGCTTCATAAATTATAGATACGTTGGAGACGTATCATGCCGCCTCCCCCCCCCAAATTTGTATGCGGGCCGGGGCGAGATACGGGGTCTGGTCGGGCAGGTTTTTCCGGGTCGGGGCGGGATGCGGGGTCTGCTAGAGTTGCTCTAACTAGATTGAAGCAATTGGCAGTTGTCGTGGAAGCAAAATTATACGGAGACCAAAGCAAACAATTTCTAATTCAGAAGATCATGTTTAGTACTACAAGGCAACTAAAGTTGCACCAGAAAGAAGGTTTTGCGCGATTGGAAACTAGTCTTTGTATGGAAGCAAATTGCATGCATGGAAGCACATAGGGGGTGTTTGGTTCAAGGACTTTTTAGTCCTAGAGACTAAAAAAAGTCCCTAAAAAGTCCCTGGGAACCAAACGGGAGGGACTTTCTCTATAGGGACTAGAAAAAGACTCTATTGGAGAGTCTTTTTTGATTAGTCCCTGGGACTAGAAAAAGTCCTAGGACTTCTGAACCAAACACCCGCATAGTATGGCGCCTAATTAATGCCAATTAATATGATATCCGTGATTAGTAATACTACTAGTAGTACTAGTAGGAAACAAGTAATCGTAGTTATTGCAAAATCCGCATGCAACTAAACTAGGACGCCGATAACTGCCACACGTGTGGGCGTTAAGGGATCTGCCCACACATTCTGTGTGGTGCCTAAGAGGACCAGCCCACACGCTTGTGTCTGGGCAAAACAACTAGCGCCCACACGCCTTTTTTTCCTCCCGGTCCCTCTTATACGCGTGCGTGTGGGAGAAATAGATAACGCCCACACACCCGGTACGTCAGGCCTCGTACCTCGTGGTCCCGCACGCCCCACGTGATACTTTACCGCGCGCACGCAGTTGCCATGGGCCGGACCCTCGTCTATGTTCGTTTAAGTGCAGTTGCCATGTCGCTGAACTACGGTTGCCATGTTGGACAACTACAGTTGCCATGTCTGCTCAACTGCAGTTGCCATCTCAGGTCGAAGTTCCAGATTGCCATTTTTTGGACAACTACAGTTGTTGTCATGTGTGGTCTGGTCTACTGCAGTTGCCATGATTTAAAAACTTTAGGAGTTGCTACCTACTAACACTAGGCAGTTGCCATGTAGCACTGAAAAAGTGGCATGGTAAAAAAACATGTTCGGGTAAAAGAGAGAGTTGCCATGTGCTCACAAGCACGTTAGGGCAGTTTCCATGTAAAAAGAAAGAGTTGCCATCTGCTTACGTGCATGCTAGGGCAGTTTGCCATGTACCATGCAAAACATATGGCAACTGACATGTTCGGGTAAAAAAAGAGAGAGTTGCCATCTTCTTGCAATCACACTAGGGCAGTTGCCATGTACACTGCAAAACGCATGGCAACTGGCAGCTTGGGTGTGGAGAGGAGGCGGACGTGTGGGCGAGATGGCAAACGCCCACACACTAGCCCTTGTGCGTGACTGAAAACTGGTGTGTGGGTGAACTGCTAAACGCCCACACACCGACCCCTCCGTGTGGTAAAACGGATGTGTGGGCAAACTATGTCACACACCACACACACACCTTGTCCTACGTGGCACAGAAAATTGGCCAGATTGTGCCAAGATTCGTGCATATAGGACTGGACGGTGATGGATGCGTGTGGTCGAGATGGTCAACGCCCACACGTGTGGGTGTTAACATTTTCGCTAAACTAACAGATGCACTTTTCAAGGAAGCAAATCCAACTAATCACGCATGGGGCTATGTCGGTCACTGTTCCATATAGTGAATGATAGCATAACTAAAGAGAGCAAGAGCGAGAGCGTGTGCGAGCCGCCCCATCGTGCGTCACTCCGACGCCGGCGTCCACCCTCCCGCCGTTAGCCGCCCCGGCTCCGGTGGCCACCCCGCCTTTTTTCCGTGCTCCGCGCTCGTTGGCTTCCCCGCGCTCCCTTCCCCCTCCCTCTGCTCGCTCCATGGGATCCAGTCCCCACTTCGTGACCTCAGCCTTCCAGGGGGAGCGCCCGATCGTTTCTGGTCTTGGCCTTTCGTCGACTTCGGTGTCGGAGAGCTCGGCTGGGGTCGGGGACCCCGTGGACCGGCCGGAGGCGGGGCTTGTGGGTGGCCCTTCCCGGCGGATCTTGCACTGGCAGGAAGCGCCTGCCTCAAAGCGGACCCTTTGAAAGTGTCGCCTCGAGGAGCGGCCGTCGGCGGACGCGCCCCGGCGCCCTTCACCCGGTCGCAAGGAGGTCTCGCCGGAGATGCGGGACCGATGCTTCAAGTGCCTCGAGAAGGGGCACTTTCTCAAGGATTGCACGAACAAGGTGGTGTGCCTTCGGTGCGGGCTGTCCGGCCACGTCGCCAGCCAGTGCAAGAGGCCGCGCAGCCCATCGCCGGTGGAGGAGCTCAGTGTAGGACCTTGAGAAGAGGTGTCTAGAGGGGGGGTGATTAGACACTAAGTACCAAAGTTGCAGTTTTTAAGCTTTTCTTAAAGTTTAAGTGGAGTTTAGGCACAAGTTTAACATTCACAACACATATCAAGCAAGCATGCAAAGAGTATATGAGCAGCGGAAAGTAACGCATGCAACTTGCAAGAATGTAAAGGGAAGGGTTTGGAGGATTCAAACGCAATTGGAGACACGGATGTTTTTGGCGTGGTTCTGATAGGTGGTGCTATTGTACATCCATGTTGATGGAGACTTCAACCCACGAAGGGTAACGGTTGCGCGAGTCCATGGAGGGCTCCACCCACGAAGGGTCCACGAAGAAGCAACCTTGTCTATCCCACCATGGTCGTCGCCCACGAAGGACTTGCCTCACTAGCGGTAGATCTTCACGAAGTAGGCGATCTCCTTGCCCTTACAAACTCCTTGGTTCAACTCCACAATCTCGTCGGAGGCTCCCAAGTGACACCTAGCCAATCTAGGAGACACCACTCTCCAAGAAGTAACAAATGGTGCGTTGATGATGAACTCCTTGCTCTTGTGCTTCAAATGATAGTCTCCCCAACTCTCAACTCTCTCTCATAGGATTTGGATCTGGTGGAAAGAGGGTTTGAGTGGAAAGCAACTTGGGGAAGGCTAGAGATCAAGATTCATATGGTAGGAATGGAATATCTTGGCCTCAACACATGAGTAGGTAGTTCTCTCTCAGAAATAGGATGCTGGAAGTGTAGGTTCAGTCTGATGGCTCTCTCCACGAATGAATAGGAGGTGGAGGGGTATATATAGCCTCCACACAAAATCTAACCGTTACACACAATTTACCAAACTCGGTGGGACCGATTCAATAGACTCGGTCGGACCGATTTAGCAAATCTAGTGACCGTTAGGATTTTCGGTGGGACCGAAATGCAACTCGGTAGGACCGATTCGGTTAGGGTTAGGGCATAACGTAATCTCGGTGAGACCGATTTTGGTAACAAGCTAACCAGAGAGTTGGTCAGGCAAACTCGGTTGGACCGATTATCAAACTCGGTGGGACCGATTTTGGTAATGAGTCAACCAGAAAGTTTGCATTGTAATCTTGGTAGTACCGATTGCTCAAACTCGGTGAGACCGATTTTGATAATGGACATACACAGAGAGATTACAATCCCATCTCGGTGAGACCGAGATCCCTATCGGTGAGACCGATTTGCCTAGGGTTTGTGGCAGTGGCTAAGACATCAAAACTCGGTGGCGCCGGATAGGAAGAATCAGTGGGGCTGAGTTTGACTTTAGGTTTAGGACATATGTGTGGAAGTGGGAAAGTAGTTGAGGGTATTTGGAGCATATCACTAAGCACTTGAAGCAAGAGGCTCATTAAGCAACACCTCATCCCTCCTTGATAGTATTGGCTTTTCCTATAGACTCAATGTGATCTTGGATCACTAAAATGTAAAATGAAGAGTCTTGAGCTTGAAGCTTGAACCAATCCTATGTCCTTAGCATCTTGAAGGAGTTCCCACATCTTTTAGTCCATGCCACTCCATTGTTGAACTTATCTGAAACGTACTAGATAAAATTGTTAGTCCAACAAGAGATATGTTGACATTAATTACCAAAACCACCTAGGGAGCACTTGTGCTTTCACTCAGGCGCGATGCGGCGACCAAGGTGGCCAGAGGCGCTTCCGGCTCGTGCGTGGCGGTGTGTTCGGGTCCGGTGCGGCCTAGCCACTCCGGGACACGTGCGCCTCCGCCTCCTGCCTCATCGCTCTCGGGCGGCGCGACGCCGGAAGCTTGGCCCCGCCCGGCATATCCTCGTCTGGTGGTTGCCTCCGACCTGGAGATGGCGCCGGCGGAGCTCTGCGTTGTCCGGCGTTCAAGGGCTCTGGTGGAGCTTGAGGGGTGTCTTCAGAACGCCATGGTCGTTTACTGCAGTGGGGAGAGGTTGGAGCTCTTGCCGGAGTTGGTGTTGCAGGCTCTGCAAGAGAAGCACGGTGTCTTGCCGGACAGAGTGTCCATTCACAGATTCATGCCAGAGGATTTCTTGGTGGTGTTCGCAAGGCAGGAGGATCGTTCCAGAGTCGGGCTGCAGCCGGTGTTGGAGTTCAGAGGGATCAGGCTTGCATTCAGGAGGTGGATTCGACAGAACCAGGCGGTGTTCGCGGCGCTGAGGACCAGGGTCAGTTTGGAGCTGGAGGGCATCCCCCCACCATGCCTGGGAGCTCGAGGTGGTCGAGAGTCTCTTGGGCGGCTCATGTTTCATCGAGTCCATCGCTCCGGAGACCTCGTCGCGGTCTGACCTGGCCTCTTTCAAGCTCATTGCCTGGACTGCCGATCCGGAGGTGATCCCCACTCGCAGATGGCTGGCGGTGCCGGAGCCGGAGGAGCAGCGGGATGTGTTTCAACCTAAGACTCTGCAGTATAGGGTGCTGATTCATCTCACCGTGGTGACCACCTTCCCCGATGGGGAGGAGTCATGGTTCCTCACCGGCGCATCCTCGAACAGCGGGCAGAGCGGGCTTCCCGACACGGATTTGGACATGGGCGGTGGCGCCTCCATGCGCCGATGCGAGTGGCAGTTCGGGGTGAGAGATGTTCGTGGTGACAACTCGCGCGGTCGCACGGCTGTGGCTGGTGGCCGGACGTTCGCCGTAGTTGTTGCGGCCGGCCGGGAGTCGTTGGCCTAGAAGCTTCCCCCAATGGAGCCGGTGCAACCTGTGATTGCGTCAGGTGGGCCTTCTTCTTTGGTTCAGGATAGGCTGACAGCCCGCCTGTCTGCTTTTGACCGTCTGGGCAGAGCGACTAACCGGGAAGCTGTGGCTGCCATTGCGCCTGGAGTTATTTTGAACCAACACACTTCATCAATCCCTTCCTCGCCCCCGCGTATTCTGTCCTGCATCCCGTCGCGGGGCCCGCCTCAGTCGGATGCGGTGGTTGAGGCGACATTTCCAGCTCGCGGGCAGTCACCTTCCCCGAGGGTGCCGTTGGTGGGCCCGCTGCATCAGGGGACAAGGGAGCTTCCAGAGTCGGCGCTGTCACAGCCCCAGATCAGCCCTTGTTTGTTTTTGCTTTAGCATCCATGCAACATGTTTAAATTTTATGAAATTTGAAATGGGGATGACCAAGCCCTAGCACCAAAGCATTGCAAATAGGTTCAACTTCAAAATATTCAAAGAACCCAAATTGGTTTGCAAAAATGTTCATGATTACTGGAAAAGGGTGAAAACCATATCCAGAGATGATGGATATTTTTCCAAGACATTTTTGGATTTTTGATTAAACCATATTGTATTTGAATTGGGGCATTTAAATACTGTTAATATTTTTAAATGCTCCAACAATTCTGGAAATAGTTGAGGGCCTCTGTAATAATTCAGTTAATGTCCACAATTATTCTCAGGATTTATAAAAAATGATTTAGTGTCTAAAACTAAATCAAAACAAACTACAGAAAATAGAAATAGAAAAGAGGAAATAAAAGAAAGGGAGAGAAGGCCACCTGGGCCACCTACCTGGCGCCCACTTACCTGGCCCAGCTCCCCCAACGGCCCAGCCCACCGCCGCCCCCCCCCCTCCCCTGTCGTCTTCCTCCCTGCCAGGAGGACGGACACCGCG
>NC_057798.1:348957781-349000488 GCF_018294505.1 Triticum aestivum
TGGGTCCATGACAGGTGGACCCCGCCATCAGGTGATTAGCTTAATGCTAATCACCACCTAATCTAACCCCCTGACACTGACATGTGGGCCCTAGTGCCCCTAATCTTTAATTAAACTAAACTAACCCCCCTGTCTAACCTGTGTCACTGACGTGTGGACCCCCCCACGTCAGGTTTGACCCGAGCCAGCCCAGTTGACTCTGCTGACGTCACAGTGACGTGGTGCTGACGCCATAATTCATTTCTGGATTTATATTATTCAGGAAATTCCAGAAAATTGTAAAAACTTCTAAAAATCATAGAAATTCAACCGTAACTCCAAATGAGATAAATTATATATGAAAAATGACCAGAAAAATCCAATCTATCCATCTGTACTATTTTCATGCATGTTAGAACAACTTATAGGTGCTGTTTAGCACAAATCATATAAATGGCATCTGAATAATCACATATGGAGTTTGAATTTGAATCTTATATTCAAACCAACTTCATTTAATCTGTTGCTAGTTGCATTAGCTCAAAACACATTCATATTGCCATGTCATGAACATGCATCATATTGTGCATTGCATTGATTGCATTTCTTCTTTGTTGCCGGTATCTGTTCCCTCCCGGTAGAGGATGTTCCGACGTTGTGATCGTTAACACTGATGAAGACTCAATGTTATCTTCAGAAGTGCCAGGCAAGCAAAACCCCCTTGTTCATTCCGATACAATCCCACTCTCTCGCTCCTGCTCTCTTTTACTGCATTCGGACAACAACGATTCATCTGTTACTTGCTGCGGTAGCTGAACCCCTTTATCCTTTGCATGACCTGTCATTCCACAGTAAATAGATGAAACCCACTAGCATGGGTAGGAGTTGTTTGAGACCTCTTGTGCCTACTCATTCTTGCTTGTTTGTCATGCCTGCTACTGCTTAGAGTTGAGTCAGGTCTGATTCATCGGGGATGAATCAGAGGCGTGTGAACATGTCCTACTGTGTGTGAGCTAAGTGTGTGAACACGTTTTGGTAAAGGTAGCGGTGAGAGGCCATGTAGGAGTACATGGTGGGTTGTCTCATTGCAGCCGTCCTCAGGAACTGAGTTCTGTGTTTGTGATCCATGATTCAGCTACTACCACGCATTGGGCCCGAAACCAATGGACCCTCTCGGCTTCTTGATCACCCTTGTCCTCTGTCTAGGAGTTGCAAGTAGTTTCTGGTGTTTGTAGTATGCTGGAGGCCGTGGGCAGCGCTGACCGTAGGGGTGGGCTGTGATGTGATAGGCACGTGGCACGGTGTACCGGGCGCCCGTTTGGTGTCTCGGGAACCCTGTTCACATCGTTTGGGGCTGTGAGCGAAACTCCGACCGGATCTCCTCATGGATGGAACCCGAATAGGCGATAAACCTGGACTAGAGACTTAGGTGATTAGGTAGGTCGTGGCCGACACCCACGTTGGGCTTCCGCTTGAAGGTTGCCGAGTACATGTCGTGTAAACGACGGTAAGTGGTGAGAGCGTGTATGAAGAAGTACACCCCTGCAGGGTTAACCTAATCTATTCGAATAGCCATGTCCGCGGAAAAGGACTTCTGGATTGCTTATATCAGTTCATAGACAAGTGAAAGTGGATACTCTAAAATACGCAAGATAAGTGTGAGTGCTATGGATGGCGTTCTCGTAGGGAGACGGGAGCGGATCCATAGTGGTGTATTGATATGGTGAATATGTGGACTCGTGTGCGCCACCTCAAAAGAGTTACTTGCAGTCGTAGTTCAGGATAGCCACCGAGTCAAAGCTGGCTTGCTGCAGTTAAACCCCACCATCCCCTTTGTTGATAATGATGCATATGTAGATAGTTCTGATGTAAGTCTTGCTGGGTACATTTGTACTCACGTTTGCCTATTTATGTTTTTGCAGAGAGACTTCGGTCTCGCTAGTAGTTCTGCGTGGACTTCGACGTTTAGCTTGTTACCTCAGCTACGATCTTGTGCCTCGGCAGGATCTGGTAGATAGTCAGGCTTCTCAGCCTTTTTCATTTATAGATGTCTGTACTCAGACATGATAGCTTCCGCTTGTGCTTTTATTTGTATGCTCTGAATGTTGGGTCATGAGACTCATGTTTGTAATATCTCGCTCCTCGGAGCCTATTGGATAAATACTTGAGTCGTAGAGTCATGTTGTGATGCCATGTTGTGTTTGCACATATCGAGCATATTGTGTGTATGTTATTGAAATGCTTGGTATGTGTGGGATCTGACTATCTAGTTGTTTATCTTTAGTAGCCTCTCTTACCGGGAAATGTCTCCTAGTGTTTCCACCGAGCCATGGTAGCTTGCTACTGCTCCGGAACACTTAGGCTAGCCGGCATGTGTCCTTCTTCGTTCATGTGTCTGTCCCTTCGGGGAAATGTCACGCGATGAATACCGGAGTCCTGCTAGCCCAGTGCTACAGCCTGGATTCACTCGCTGATGACCGACACGTTCGATGCTGGGTCATGGATGTCTGTCCCTGTAAGTCTGTGCCACTTTGGGTTTACAACTAGCCATGTCAGCCCGGGCTCCTTATCATATGGATGCTAGCGACACTATCATATACGTGTGCCAAAAGGCGCAAACGGTCCCGGGCAAAGGTAAGGCGACACCCGTGGGAATACCGTGCGTGAGGCCGCAAAGTGATATGAGGTGTTACATGCTAGATCGATGTGGCATTGAGTCGGGGTCCTGACAGCGTTGGTATCAGAGCTTGACTGCCTGTAGGATTACCAAGCCAAACTGGTCGATGTTGAGTCTAGAAATTCTTTAGTTATATGTAGGGGAATTGATTGTGGGATGGAACGTAAGGCTCTTTTTACTCCTTATACCTCATGGCCTTCTGATCTGAGTCATCATCTTCTCTTCTACGGGGATTAAGAACTAGGCTATCTCTTCTTTCTATTAGGATCACGTGTTACTAATCAGTGGACTTATAAGATTGTTGGATTTAAGTCTTAGTTCAGTTCCTACTACTTCCGTATGTTAATTGTTGATCTCGAAACCTTGATATTGTGCCTCTGAGTGGTTATGCCACCATTTTTGTGAATGTCTCAAATCTTTTCTGAGCATTTACAGCCGTTATGCTGTCCGAGTCATCCCAGGTTTCTAAGTAGTCTGATGCATTTGCAAATCCTTTCTTCCCGTTTCAATGTTCCCATGGGCCAGATTAACCACACTAATCAGTGAGTTGAGGTACTCCGTTACCTTGACATATATGTTGGAGATATTATTATGACCCTAGGTGTCTTAGGGGATCATCTAGTAATTTAGCCATGATTTGTGTTCCCAGTGTGATGATTCTGGCCATCATTCTCGAAAGCATCCCGTGATGCTACTTAGTAATAGGTATTCTGTTCCTGGGTTCTTGAACCCGAGATTCACTCTACCTACTTCATGTTGATAGTAATTGCTAGTGCCTTTAGGATATTAGTAACCTGTGCGATAGTCCTTGAAGTCCGTGGTATCTTCTTCTTCCAAATACCATGAACTACTTATGGCAGAAGTTCCTCGTTGAACTGAAATATCACAACAGGATTATTCTTGATGAGTTCTCCATTATATATTGTGGCTCTGCCAGTTCTACCTTTCTGCATGGGTTATCCGGAAGAAATATGTTGAACTTCGTTCGACATGCTAATCCATGCATCCACAACTCAGAAAATCATATGTTCTTTTGAGTTGTCCCATCTTAGTTGTTTCCGACCCTCGCCTATCAATTGATAGTCAAGAGTATGCGTGCATCCGTTCGTCGATGCCTATTACCCTTGTGGTCCGCCAAGCCATTCTATTTCAGAATGAATAGGAGAAACAAACTCCAGAATCTCATCCATATCTAGGATTGGGTCAAAGCAATTGTATTCCGCAGATCAAAATGCCAATCCAGCTTCTGGTCTGTTCTACCTTGAAGTATTACCATCTTTATATCAGGAATATCATGGGAATTGCACACCATCTTATGAATTCTTGACGCAGTAATAATTCTGATCATCATTGATAATTTCTCGGTTTCCGTGTTATTGTAACCGGAATGCCGACAAATGAATCATGGCGTGTGAAATCAATACTGCTAGCAACTCCATTGCTTGGTAGTTAAATGGACGATAACCTCATTCTTAGCATGTTGATTATTGAATCGTCACCCTAAGGTTGATTGTGCTACCTAGTCCTTATTTCTGGTGCACTCTCCGATCAGTGAGTTAGGATAGTGCCAATCCTTGCTTATTTGATCATATCGTCTTGCCCTGAAAAGTAAGATTGTTCTCGAGCTTAGTAACATACCGGTGGTTCATGATATTCCAAATTTCTTCTCGGAAGTATCACCAGGTTGTCGCCTGACCGCTATGTTGATCTCGTGATCAAGTTGGTTTCTTGTGAACCACCTTCTCTCCAAGAATCGGTGTTAGATATCCCTGAGCTAGTTGGTTAAGCTAGACAACAACTTGGAGAGTTGGAAGATAAAAGCTTGCCTGACTTAGTTCGTTCCAAAGGGATATTCTTGTGTAGTGTGTGTTGAAGAAAGATGATATCTTCATCGATTGGTCCTTGTGATCAGTTGCTGGACCTATTGTCTTATCAATCCTTTGATTTGAGTGTGGGCTATCGTCAAATCAAATCAGTACCAACGATGCTCGTAATGTTGTCTTATTCGTGGTTGATCCCTCGAGCATACACCATTACATCTTTGGTCTGACCAATGCTATCACCGTGTTCACTTAACTATGGAATTCCTTTTAAAAGGAAACCTAGATGAATTGTTGTTGAGCCCATTGACAACATCCTTATCTCCTCCATGATTTTGTTGAACATTAAGCTAGTGTTGGAAACTTTTGAAAGCATTTGTTCATGCTAGCTCATGAAGCATATGTTTGGATGAAGGTAGTGACTTCCTTTAATTCATGTGCATCTGATGCAAGTTGCCGCCGTGGATTCGAGAAAGTCAATGTTGCTTTCTTTGGAATCATTCCAAATCAGTCATGCACACGTGCGAAGAATGATGTGGTTTGAAGACTTGCAACCTTCAATCTATATGTATCCCTAGCACACCAAGCCACTGATTGATTTGTTCAAGGCGAAGGAGTTTCTTCATAAGAGCTAATCCGGACTTATGTAAGGACTTCGATACCCTCGTTGATGGTTCCCCCTCCTGAACTCGGTAGTGTTTTATTATAAGACTACTATGTGGTCATGCTTGTCTGGGACAGCGTGTTCACATGTGTGTAGCAGAACCAGCTCATGTTTTGGAGCTTACTATCGTAGTTCATTCCCCGAGAATCTCGCAACGTCATCTCGTCGATTTGTGTTGCAAACTTTCGTTTTTCTTCCTAGACTCGATGAGTCTGGAATATCCTGACACCAACCAGATCTGAATCTCAGGCAGATATGATGGTTTGGAACATTTCCCAAGAATTATAATATTGGTCTCTCAATAACCGGCAAGGTGGATGTCGTGACCAACACACCCATCCGGTAGACCTATTATTATAGTATCTTGTTTGAGGAAGTTGGCCACCTCCCCATAGGGATTTCGTAGGATTACTCCCTAGTTGCCCCTATGGATTTCTGTGTTCCGAAGTCCGACCTTTTTACTTGATGTTCTAGATATCAAACCATATCTATGGGTGGATTACGCTAGCACATCAAGGAGAACATTAGAAGCGGAGTGCTAAATGTCTCTCGGTCGATCATCCAGATTTTATTTGCTTGGCCTCGCTAAGGTGAAATCTGAGAAAGTGTTATCCTCCTTCGCATCTGCATCGTCCATCGCTATTCATCATGGTAGTAAGTTGTGTTGCCAGGATCCTTGACACGGATATTGGTAAAACCTTGATGAATGTGGAAATGCTCAAGTTCTTGAGAGCACGCACAAGTGCTACGTGTTATCATCGGCACTAACTGGGTTTGCTCTCAGTTTCCTCGGCAATGCTATGACCTATTCAAACAGTGAATTCACTCTCTATTGTTGGGTTCTTCCCCAGTTACCAGAATCATTCCCAGCATTTGCATTCTGTTCCCAGCTTGCACCGCCATTGTGCCATTCTACCATGGGTCTCTTCCATTTCCGGTGATAAGCAAATTCATCCATTACGTTGTCTTCAACAAGGTAATCCACATCATCCAAGTCCGAGTATGCCATTCTACCGACCCCCTCCAAATGATCGCTTGTGATTGCCTTAGGCTGGTATAAAGAGTTTCAATGATCTTTGAATCAAAGGTAATTCTTTTTGCCACTTAAGGGGATATATCTACGAGTCACCTTCCCTAAGGTGCATCGTTATGGTATCATGGCAATTCAACTCCTCGCTACGTTGACAACCGATTACCACCTTAAGCGTGAAGTTGTTGTCTACCTAGTGAACCCTCGTCATCTGTCTCACTCCATTTCTTCAGATCTGTGCTTCGTCTCTCAGCTCAAGAGATGTTGCTATGTCTCATCCCGAGAGTTACTCCTGAGTTGTTCGACCTCCGAGAAGAACGATTCTTTTAGGGTCTTTCCTTTCCTCTCGTTGTCATGTTAGTTGGAGTTCTCAGAGCAAGACTTCGAGAAAATGATGGTGAACAAATCAACGTTCAGTTGAAGTGCAACCTGGATCGTGAAGATTGTACTAGTTTGCGTTCCCCCTTCACCTTACCCTACGCTTGAATCTCGGGACGAGATTTTTGTTTAGTGGGGGTGAGCTGTCACAGCCCCAGATCAGCCCTTGTTTGTTTTTGCTTTAGCATCCATGCAACATGTTTAAATTTTATGAAATTTGAAATGGGGATGACCAAGCCCTAGCACCAAAGCATTGCAAATAGGTTCAACTTCAAAATATTTTCAAAGAACCCAAATTGGTTTGCAAAAATGTTCATGATTACTGGAAAAGGGTGAAAACCATATCCAGAGATGATGGATATTTTTCCAAGACATTTTTGGATTTTTGATTAAACCATATTGTACTTGAATTGGGGCATTTAAATACTGTTAATATTTTTAAATGCTCCAACAATTCTGGAAATAGTTGAGGGCCTCTGTAATAATTCAGTTAATGTCCACAATTATTCTCAGGATTTATAAAAAATGATTTAGTGTCTAAAACTAAATCAAAACAAACTACAGAAAATAGAAATAGAAAAGAGGAAATAAAAGAAAGGGAGAGAAGGCCACCTGGGCCACCTACCTGGCGCCCACTTACCTGGCCCAGCTCCCCCAACGGCCCAGCCCACCGCCGCCCCCCCTCCCCTGTCGTCTTCCTCCCTGCCAGGAGGACGGACACCGCGACGCCGCCGCGCGCGCCACCTCCACCCTGCTCGGCCACCTCCTGCTTCCTCCCCGGCCTCCCTAGCGACGCCCCGAACGACGCCACGCAGCCCCGACCGCTCTCTCACTCTCTCCCGAACTCTTCCCCTCTTCCGCTCCCTCTCCCTCTCGAGCCCGAGCGCAGCCGCAGCCGCGCCACCGTAACACCGCGGCCACCGTCTCCCCCTCGACCCCTCGCTGTGCCTGCGAGCTCCGTCTCGACGTCCCCGACCTCCTCGACAAGCCACGACGCCACGGACGCGCTGCAACGCCGCCATCACCACCATCTTCATCGCCACGGCTAGCGATCGCCGCCGTTCGATTGGCAGCACCAAAGACGCCCCCGAGCTCGCTGACCACCTCATCGTTCTCCCTGTGAGCTCCTGCTGCCTCCTCTTTGCTCGCTTCCCCTGTTCCCGTCCCCTGGCTCCATCTTCCACCACGGCCGAAGCTCGCCGCCGCCGTGCCTCGTCGCCGTCGTGGCCAGAGCCACTGTGGCTCGAAGCCGGGCACACCATCGTGCTCCACACCTCACCAGGAGCACGTAGCACGCACCAACGCCTCCCCTAGCGCCCTGCATCGCCTAACCCGCTGTTGGCCGAACTCCGACCGCCGCCTTGGAGCTCGCCGTCGTCAGCTCCGGCCTCCCCACGACCCAGCAACCGCACCGTTCGACACGCGGGAGCAAGGGCTCTCCAACGAGCCCAAGCACGGCCTCGCCCGTGCCCTGTAGCGTGTTTCCGACGGCCGCCACCGTCCCGGGCCTCGCCGGCGTCGAGACGCCGGCGGGATTGACCCTACTGACCAGGGGTTTGACCTCTCCTGGGTCCATGACAGGTGGACCCCGCCATCAGGTGATTAGCTTAATGCTAATCACCACCTAATCTAACCCCCTGACACTGACATGTGGGCCCTAGTGCCCCTAATCTTTAATTAAACTAAACTAACCCCCCTGTCTAACCTGTGTCACTGACGTGTGGACCCCCCCACGTCAGGTTTGACCCGAGCCAGCCCAGTTGACTCTGCTGACGTCACAGTGATGTGGTGCTGACGCCATAATTCATTTCTGGATTTATATTATTCAGGAAATTCCAGAAAATTGTAAAAACTTCTAAAAATCATAGAAATTCAACCGTAACTCCAAATGAGATAAATTATATATGAAAAATGACCAGAAAAATCCAATCTATCCATCTGTACTATTTTCATGCATGTTAGAACAACTTATAGGTGCTGTTTAGCACAAATCATATAAATGGCATCTGAATAATCACATATGGAGTTTGAATTTGAATCTTATATTCAAACCAACTTCATTTAATCTGTTGCTAGTTGCATTAGCTCAAAACACATTCATATTGCCATGTCATGAGCATGCATCATATTGTGCATTGCATTGATTGTATTTCTTCTTTGTTGCCGGTATCTGTTCCCTCCCAGTAGAGGATGTTCCGACGTTGTGATCGTTGACACTGATGAAGACTCAATGTTATCTTCAGAAGTGCCAGGCAAGCAAAACCCCCTTGTTCATTCCGATACAATCCCACTCTCTCGCTCCTGCTCTCTTTTACTGCATTAGGACAACAACGATTCATCTGTTACCTGCTGCGGTAGCTGAACCCCTTTATCCTTTGCATGACCTGTCATTCCACAGTAAATAGATGAAACCCACTAGTATGAGTAGGAGTTGTTTGAGCCCTGTTGTGCCTACTCATTCATGTTTGTTTGTCATGCCTGCTACTGCTTAGAGTTGAGTCAGGTCTGATTCATCGAGGATGAATCAGGGGTGTGTGAACATGTCCTACGGTGTGTGAGCTAAGCGTGTGAACACGATTTGGTAAAGGTAGCGGTGAGAGGCCATGTAGGAGTACATGGTGGGTTGTCTCATTGCAGCCGTCCTTAGGAACTGAGTTCTGTGTTTGTGATCCATGATTCAGCTACTACCACGCATTGGGCCCGAAACCAATGGACCCTCTCGGCTTCTTGATCACCCTTGTCCTCTGTCCAGGAGTTGCAAGTAGTTTCTGGTGTTTGTAGTATGCTGGAGGCCGTGGGCAGCGCTGACCGTAGGGGTGGGCTGTGATGCGGTAGGCACGTGGCACGGTGTACCGGGCGCCCGTTTGGTGTCTCGGGAACCCTGTTCACATTGTTTGGGGCTGTGAGCGAAACTCCGGCCGGATCTCCTCATGGATGGAACCCGAATAGGCGATAAACCTGGACTAGAGACTTAGGTGATTAGGTAGGTCGTGGCCGACACCCACGTTGGGCTTCCGCTTGAAGGTTGCCGAGTACATGTCGTGTAAACGACGGTAAGTGGTGAGAGCGTGTATGAAGAAGTACACCCCTGCAGGGTTAACCTAATCTATTCGAATAGCCGTGTCCGCGGAAAAGGACTTCTGGATTGCTTATATCAGTTCATAGACAAGTGAAAGTGGATACTCTAAAATACGCAAGATAAGCGTGAGTGCTATGGATGGCGTTCTCGTAGGGAGACGGGAGCGGATCCATAGTGGTGTATTGATATGGTGAATATGTGGACTCGTGTGCGCCACCTCAAAGGAGTTACATGCAGTCGTAGTTCAGGATAGCCACCGAGTCAAAGCTGGCTTGCTGCAGTTAAACCCCACCATCCCCTTTGTTGATAATGATGCATATGTAGATAGTTCTGATGTAAGTCTTGCTGGGTACATTTGTACTCACGTTTGCCTATTTATGTTTTTGCAGAGAGACTTCGGTCTCGCTAGTAGTTCCGCGTGGACTTCGACGTTTAGCTTGTTACCTCAGCTACGATCTTGTGCCTCGGCAGGATCTGGTAGATAGTCAGGCTTCTCAGCCTTTTTCATTTATAGATGTCTATACTCAGACATGATAGCTTCCGCTTGTGCTTTTATTTGTATGCTCTGAATGTTGGGTCATGAGACTCATGTTTGTAATATCTCGCTCCTCGGAGCCTATTGGATAAATACTTGAGTCGTAGAGTCATGTTGTGATGCCATGTTGTGTTTGCACATATCGAGCATATTGTGTGTATGTTATTGAAATGCTTGGTATGTGTGGGATCTGACTATCTAGTTGTTTATCTTTAGTAGCCTCTCTTACCGGGAAATGTCTCCTAGTGTTTCCACCGAGCCATGGTAGCTTGCTACTGCTCCGGAACACTTAGGCTGGCCGGCATGTGTCCTTCTTCGTTCCTGTGTTTGTCCCTTCGGGGAAATGTGACGCGATGAATACCGGAGTCCTGCTAGCCCAGTGCTACAGCCTGGATTCACTCGCTGATGACCGACACGTTCGATGCTGGGTCATGGATGCCTGTCCCTGTAAGTCTGTGCCACTTTGGGTTTACAACTAGCCATGTCAGCCCGGGCTCCTTATCATATGGATGCTAGCGACACTATCATATACGTGTGCCAAAAGGCGCAAACGGTCCCGGGCAAAGGTAAGGCGACACCCGTGGGAATACCGTGCGTGAGGCTGCAAAGTGATATGAGGTGTTACATGCTAGATCGATGTGGCATTGAGTCGGGGTCCTGACAGGCGCCCATTGGCCGGTCGACGGTGGTGGGGTCCAGGGAGTCTAATTCCCCGTTCGGTGGATTGGTGGATCAGCCTGGGTTGCAGGCGGGCCCTGAGGTGACCGAAGATTTGGTGGAGCCCACCTTGGCGCGTCCCGCAAGGCCTGTGGGGCCTGATCTGCTGCCTACCCCACCTGGCGCGCCCCCCACGCCTGTCGCGGCCCAGGGAAAGATCATGGTGGACCCGCCTGTGGCTCATGATGAGGCTTCGGACGTGGGTACGAAGGCTTTGGTGGGCGAGCCACTGATTGGCTCGGGCGTGGTGGCCAATCCGGTGGCGCCCCCGCAATGACAAGTGGATTCGACAATGATTGGGGATGTCTCTCCCGTTTGTGCGGATGTGCAGTTACAAGTGGCGCCCTCTCAGGAACTTGCGCTGGTTTAGGTGATTCCGAACGTTAACCAGGCCATGCAAAATCAGATTCCGGAGGGAGATGGGGGTATGACACCCCAAGAGGTGATAGCTTTTGGCAAACTCAAATGGTTCTGCAACGCGTTGGTAAAGAAGCTGGCTCCTCCGCTCCTTCTCGAGGTGCAGTCATCACTAGGGTCGGATGCCGAGCCTTTCACCCCTCGCAGGACGACTCGAAGCGCCAAGAGGGCTCCGGCAGGGAAATCCAAGGCCACGCAGGCTGAGAATGTGCTCATGAGAGCTTTAGGTCTGGTTCCGGAGGACATGGAGGGCATGTTGGAAATATGCCCTAGAGGCAATAATAAAAGGATTATTATTATATTTCTTTGTTCATGATAGTTGTCTTTTATTCATGCTATAATTGTATTATCCGGAAATCGTAATACACGTGTGAATACTTAGACCACAACATGTCCCTAGTGAGCCTCTAGTTGACTAGCTCGTTGATCAACAGATAGTCATGGTTTCCTGACTATGGACATTGGATGTCGTTGATAACGGGATCACATCATTAGGAGAATGATGTGATGGACAAGACCCAATCCTAAGCATAGCACAAGATCGTGTAGTTCGTTTTGCTAGATATTTTCCTGTGCCAAGTATCTCTTCCTTAGACCATGAGATCGTGTAACTCCCGGACACCGTAGGAGTGCTTTGGGTGTACCAAACGTCACAACGTAACTGGGTGACTATAAAGGTGCACTACAGGTATCTCCGAAAGTGTCTGCGGATCGAGACTGGGATTTGTCACTCCGTATAACGGAGAGGTATCATTGGGCCCACTCGATAGTGCATCATCATAATGAGCTCAAAGTGACCAAGTGTCTGGTCACGAGATCATGCATTACGGTATGAGTAAAGTGACTTGCCGGCAACGAGATTGAACGAGGTATTGGGATACCGACGATCGAATCTTGGGCAAGTAACATACCGTCTGACAAAGGGAATAGTATACGGGGTTGGTTGAATCCTCGACATCGTGGTTCATCCGATGAGATCATCGAGGAGTATGTGGGAGCCAACATGGGTATCCAGATCCCGCTATTGGTTATTGACCGGAGATCCGTCTCGGTCATGTCTGCATGTCTCCCGAACCCGTAGGGTCTACACACTTAAGGTTCAGTGACGCTAGGGTTGTATGAATATGAGTATGCAGCAAACCCAATGTTGTTCGGAGTCCCGAATGAGATCCCGAACGTCATGAGGAGTTCCGGAATGGTCTGGAGGTAAAGAATTATATATAGGAAGTGATGTTTCGGCCATCGGGAAAATTTCGAGGTCACCCGGTATTGTACCGGGACCACCAGAAGGGTCCCGGGGGTCCACCGAGTGGGGCCACCTATCCCAGAGGGCCCCGTGGGCTGAAGTGGGAGGGGAACCAGCCCCTAGTGGGCTGGTGCGCCTCCCCCCCCCTTGGGCCCCCCTACGCCTAGGGTTGGAAACCCTAGGGTGGGGGGCGCACCACTTGCCTTGGGGGGCACTCCACCCCCCTGGCCGCCGCCCCCTTGGGAGATTCCCATCTCCAGGGCCGGAGCCCCCCCAGGGGGCCTATATAAAGGAGGGGGGAGGGAGGGCAGCCGCACCCTGAGTCTTGGCGCCTCCCTCCCCCTGCTACACCTCTTCCTCCTCCCGCAGTTGCTTGGCGAAGCCCTGTCGGAGTCCTGCTGCATCCACCACCACGCCGTTGTGCTGTTGGATCTTCATCAACCTCTCCTTTCCCCTTGTTGGATCAAGACGGAGGAGACGTCACGCTAACCGTACGTGTGTTGAACGCGGAGGTGCCGTCCGTTCGGCGCTAGGATCTTCGGTGATAGGGTCACGACGAGAACGACTACCTCAACCCCGTTCTCTTGAACGCTTCCGCACGCGATCTACAAGTGGTATGTAGATGCATCTCCCTCTCTCTCGTTGCTAGATGAACTCCTAGATGGATCTTGGTGAACGTAGGAATTTTTTTATTTTATGCAACGTTCCCCAACAGTGGCATCATGAGCTAGGTCTATACGTAGTTCTCTATTGCACGAGTAGAACACAAATCTGTTGTGGGCGTAGATCTTGTCAACTTGCTTGCCACCACTAGTCTTTTCTTGCTTCAGCGGTATTGTGGGATGAAGCGGCCCGGACCGACCTTACACGTATGCTTACGTGAGACAGGTTCCACCGACTGACATGCACTAGTTGCATAAGGTGGCTAGCGGGTGTCTGTCTCTCCTACTTTAGTTGGAGCGGATTCGATAAAAAGGGTCCTTATGAAGGGTAAATAGAAGTTGACAAAATCACGTTATGGTTATTCGTAGGTAAGAAAACGTTCTTGCTACAACCCAATTGCAGCCACGTAAAAGATGCAACAACAATTAGAGGACGTCTAACTTGTTTTTGCAGCAATTGTCATGTGATGTGATATGGCCAGAAGTTGTGATGAATGATGAATGATATATCGTGATGTATGAGATCATGTTCTTGTAATAGGAATCACGACTTGCATGTCGATGAGTATGACAACCGGCAGGAGCCATAGGAGTTGTCTTAATTATTGTATGACCTGCGTGTCAATGATTTAACGCCATGTAATTACTTTACTTTATTGTTAAGCCGTTAGCTATAGTAGTAGAAGTAATAGTTGGCGAGCAACTTCATGGAGGCACGATGATGGAGATCATGATGATGGAGATCATGGTGTCATGCCGGTGACGAAGATGATCATGGAGCCCCGAAGATAGAGATCGAAGGAGCTATATGATATTGGCCATATCATGTCACTACTTTATATAATTGCATGTGATGTTTATTATTGTTTATGCATCTTGTTTACTTAGAACGGCGGTAGTAAATAAGATGATCCCTTATAACAATTTCAAGAAAGTGTTCCCCCTAACTATGCATCGTTGCTAAAGTTTATCGTTTCGAAGCACCACGTGATGATCGGGTGTGATAGATCCTTACGTTCACATACAACGGGTGTAAGACAGTTTTACACATGCAAAACACTTAGGGTTAACTTGACGAGCCTAGCATGTACAAACATGGCCTCAGAACACAAGAGACCGAAAGGTCGAACATGAGTCGTATGGAAGATACGATCAACATGGAGATGTTCACCGATGATGACTAGTCCGTATCACGTGATGATCGGACACGACCTAGTCGACTCGGATCGTGTAACACTTAGATGACTAGAGGGATGTCAATCTGAGTGGGAGTTCATTAAATAATTTGATTAGATGAACTTAATTATCATGAACTTAGTCTAAAATCTTTGCAAAATATTTCTTGTAGATCAAATGGCCAACGCTCATGTCAACATGAACTTCAACGCGTTCCTAGAGAAAACCAAGCTGAAAGATGATGGCAACAACTATTCGGACTGGGTCCGGAACCTGAGGATCATCCTCATAGCAGCCAAGAAAGCATATGTCCTAGAAGGACCGCTAGGTGAAGCACCCATCCCAGAGAACCAAGACGTTATGAACGCTTAGCAGTCACGTGCTGATGATTACTCCCTCGTTCAGTGCGGCATGCTTTACAGCTTAGAACCGGGGCTCCAAAAGCGTTTTGAGCAACACGGAGCATATGAGATGTTCGAGGAGCTGAAAATGGTTTTTCAAGCTCATGCCCGGGTCGAGAGATATGAAGTCTCTAACAAGTTCTATAGTTTTAAGATGGAGGAAAACAGTTCTATCAGTGAGCACATACTCAAAATGTATGGGTTACACAACCGCCTGTCCCAGCTGGAGATCAACCTCCTGGACGAGGCGGTCATTGACAGAATCCTTCAGTCGCTCCCACCGAGCTACAAGAGCTTTGTGATGAACTACAATATGCAGGGGATGGTGAAGACCATTCCTGAAGTATTTTCAATGCTGAAGTCAGCAGAGGTTGAAATCAAGAAAGAACATCAAGTGTTGATGGTCAATAAGACCACTAAGTTCAAGAAGGGCAAGGGTAAGAAGAACTTCAAGAAGTACGACAAAGATGTTGCCGCGCCCGGTAAGCCAGTTGCCGGGAAGAAGTCAAAGAATGGACCCAAGTCTGAGACTGAGTGCTTTTATTGCAAAGAGAAGGGTCACTGGAAGCGAAACTGCCCCAAATACTTAGCGGACAAGAAGGCCGGCAACACTAAAGGTATATGTGATATACATGTAATTGATGTGTACCTTACCAGTACTCGTAGTAACTCCTAGGTATTTGATACCGGTGCCGTTGCTCATATTTGTAACTCACAGCAGGAGCTGCGGAATAAGCGGAGACTGGCGAAGGACGAGGTGACGATGCGCGTCGGGAATGGTTCCAAGGTCGATGTGGTCACCGTCGGCATGCTACCTCTACATTTACCCACGGGATTAGTTATGAACCTCAATAATTGTTATTTAGTGCCAAGTTTGAGCATGAACATTGTATCTGGATCTCGTTTAATACGAGATGGCTACTCATTTAAATCCGAGAATAATGGTTGTTCTATTTATATGAGAGATATGTTTTATGGTCATGCCCCGATGGTCAATGGTTTATTATTAATGAATCTTGAACGTAATGTTACACATATTCATAGTGTGAATACCAAAAGAAGTAAAGTTGATAACGATAGTCCCACATACTTGTGGCACTGCCGCCTTGGTCACATTGGTGTCAAGCGCATGAAGAAGCTCCATGCTGATGGACTTTTAGAGTCTCTCGATTATGAATCATTTGACATATGTGAACCATGCCTCATGGGCAAAATGACCAAGACTCCGTTCTCCGGAACAATGGAGCGAGCAACCAACTTATTGGAAATCATACATACTGATGTGTGTGGTCCAATGAGCGTTGAGGCTCGCGGAGGATATCGTTATGTTCTCACTCTCACTGATGACTTAAGTAGATATGGATATGTCTACTTGATGAAACACAAGTCTGAGACCTTTGAAAAGTTCAAGGAATTTCAGAATGAAGTAGAGAATCAATGTGACCGAAAGATAAAATTCTTACGATCGGATCATGGAGGAGAATATTTAAGTCACGAATTTGGTACGCACTTAAGGAAATGTGGAATCATTTCACAACTCACGCCGCCTGGAACACCTCAGCGTAACGGTGTGTCCGAACGTCGTAATCGCACTCTATTGGATATGGTGCGATCTATGATGTCTCTTACCGATTTACCGCTATCATTTTGGGGATACACTCTAGAGACAGCTACATTCACTTTAAATAGGGCACCGTCTAAATCCGTTGAGACGACACCGTATGAATTGTGGTTTGGGAAGAAACCTAAGCTGTCGTTTCTAAAAGTTTGGGGATGTGATGCTTATGTCAAGAAACTTCAACCTGAAAAGCTCGAACCCAAGTCGAAAAAATGTGTCTTCATAGGATACCCTAAGGAAACCATTGGGTATACCTTCTACCTTAGATCCGAAGGCAAGATCTTTGTTGCCAAGAACAGATCCTTTCTGGAAAAAGAGTTTCTCTCGAAAGGAGTAAGTGGGAGGAAAGTAGAACTCGATGAAGTACTACCTCTTGAACTGGAAAGTAGTGCAGCTCAGGAAAATGTTCCTGTGGTGCCTACACCGACTGGAGAGGAAATTAATTATGATGATCAAGGTACTTCAGATCAAGTTGCTACTGAACTTCGTAGGTCCACGAGGACACGTTCCACACCAGAGTGGTATGGCAACCCTGTCCTGGAAATCATGTTGTTAGACAACGGTGAACCTTTGAACTATGAAGAAGCGATGGCGGGCCCAGATTCCAACAAATGGCTAGAAGCCATGCAGTTCGAGATAGAATCCATGCATGAAAACAAAGTATGGACTTTGACTGACTTGCCCGATGATCGGCGAGCGATAGAAAACAATTGGATCTTTAAGAAGAAGACTGATGCGGATGGTAATGTCACCATCTATAAAGCTCGACTTGTTGCTAAGGGTTATCGACAAGTTCAAGGGGTTGACTACGATGATACTTTCTCTCCCGTAGCAAAGCTTAAGTCCGTCCGAATCATGTTAGCAATTGCCGCATACTATGATTATGAGATATGGCAGATGGACATCAAAACGGCATTCCTTAACGGTTATCTTAAGGAAGAGCTGTATATGATGCAGCCGGAAGGTTTTGTCGATCCTAAGAATGCTAACAAAGTATGCAAGCTCCAGCGATCCATTTATGGGCTGGTGCAAGCATCTCGGAGTTGGAACATTCGCTTTGATGAGATGATCAAAGCGTTTGGGTTTATGCAGACTTATGGAGAAGCCTGCGTTTACAAGAAAGTGAGTGGGAGCTCTGTAGCATTTCTCATATTATATGTAGATGACATACTTTTGATGGGAAAGGATGTAGAATTCTTGGACAGCATTAAGTCCTACTTGAATAAGTGTTTTTTCAATGAAGGACCTTGGAGAAGCTGCTTACATATTAGGCATCAAGATCTATAGGGATAGATCGAGATGCCTCATAGGTCTTTCACAAAGCACATACCTTGATAAGATTTTGAAGAAGTTCAAAATGGATCAGTCCAAGAAAGGGTTCTTGCCTATATTGCAAGGTGTGAGATTGAGCTCGGCTCAATGCCCGACCACGACAGAAGATAAAGAAGATATGAGTGTCATCCCCTATGCCTCAGCCATAGGATCTATTATGTATGCCATGCTGTGTACCAGACCAGATGTAAACCTTGCCGTAAGTTTGGTAGGTAGGTACCAAAGTAATCCCGGCAAGGAACACTGGACAACGGTCAAGAATATCCTAAAGTACCTAAAAAGGACAAAGGACATGTTTCTCATTTATGGAGGTGACGAAGAGCTCGTCGTAAAGGGTTACGTCGACTAGCTTCGACACAGATCTGGATGACTCTAAGTCACAAACCGGATACGTGTATATGTTGAATCGTGGAGCAGTAAGCTGGTGCAGTTGCAAGCAGAGCGTCGTGGCGGGATCTACATGTGAAGCGGAGTACATGGCAGCCTTGGAGGCAGCGCATGAAGCAATATGGATGAAGGAGTTCATCACCGACCTAGGAGTCATACCCAATGCGTTGGGGCCGATCACTCTCTTCTGTGACAACACTGGAGCTATTGCCCTTGCCAAGGAGCCCAGGTTTCACAAGAAGACCAGGCACATCAAGCGTCGTTTCAACTCCATCCGTGAAAATGTTCAAGATGGAGACATAGATATTTGCAAAGTACATACGGATCTGAATGCCGCAGATCCGTTGACTAAACCTCTTCCACAAGCAAAACATGATCAACACCAGAACTCTATGGGTGTTTAATTCATCACAATGTAACTAGATTATTGACTCTAGTGCAAGTGGGAGACTGTTGGAAATATGCCCTAGAGGCAATAATAAAAGGATTATTATTATATTTCTTTGTTCATGATAGTTGTCTTTTATTCATGCTAGAATTGTATTATCCAGAAATCGTAATACACGTGTGAATACTTAGACCACAACATGTCCCTAGTGAGCCTCTAGTTGACTAGCTCGTTGATCAACAGATAGTCATGGTTTCCTAACTATGGACATTGGATGTCGTTGATAACGGGATCACATCATTAGGAGAATAATGTGATGGACAAGACCCAATCCTAAGCATAGCACAAGATCGTGTAGTTCGTTTTGCTAGAGCTTTTCCTGTGTCAAGTATCTCTTCCTTAGACCATGAGATCGTGTAACTCCCGGACACCGTAGGAGTGCTTTGGGTGTACCAAACGTCACAACGTAACTGGGTGACTATAAAGGTGCACTATAGGTATCTCCGAAAGTGTCTGTTGGGTTGACACGGATCGAGACTGGGATTTGTCACTCCATATAACGGAGAGGTATCACTGGGCCCACTCGGTAGTGCATCATCATAATGAGCTCAAAGTGACCAAGTGTCTGGTCACGGGATCATGCATTACGGTATGAGTAAAGTGACTTGCCGGCAATGAGATTGAACGAGGTATTGGGATACCGACGATCGAATCTCGGGCAAGTAACATACCGTCTGACAAAGGGAATAGTATATGGGGTTGCTTGAATCCTCGACATCGTGGTTCATCCAATGAGATCATCGAGGAGTATGTGGGAGCCAACATGGGTATCCAGATCCTGCTGTTGGTTATTGACCGGAGAGCCGTCTCGGTCATGTCTGCATGTCTCCCGAACCCGTAGGGTCTACACACTTAAGGTTCGGTGACCCTAGGGTTGTATGAATATGAGTATGCAGCAAACCGAATGTTGTTCGGAGTCCCGGATGAGATCCCGGACGCCACGAGGAGTTCCGGAATGGTCCAGAGGTAAAGAATTATATATAGGAAGTGCTGTTTCGGCCATCGGGAAAATTTCGGGGTCACCCGGTATTGTACCGGGACCACCGGAAGGGTCCCGGGGGTCCACCGGGTGGGGCCACCTATCCCGGAGGGCCCCGTGGGCTGAAGTGGGAGGGGAACCAGCCCCTAGTGGGCTGGTGTGCCCCCCCCTTGCCCCCCTACGCCTAGGGTTGGAAACCCTAGGGTGGGGGGGGGGGCGCACCACTTGCCTTGGGGGGCACTCCACCCCCTGGCCGCCGCCCCCTTGGGAGATTCCCATCTCCAGGGCCGGTGTCCCCCCAGGGGGCCTATATAAAGGAGGGGGGAGGGAGGGCAGCCGCACCCTGAGTCTTGGCGCCTCCCTCCCCCTGCTACACCTCTTCCTCCTCCCGCAGTTGCTTGGCGAAGCCCTGCCGGAGTCCTGCTGCATCCACCACCACACCGTCGTGCTGCTGGATCTTCATCAACCTCTCCTTTTCCCTTGCTGGATCAATACAGAGGAGACGTCACGTTGACCGTACGTGTGTTGAACGCGGAGGTGCCGTCCGTTCGGCGCTAGGATCTCCGGTGATAGGATCACGACGAGAACGACTACCTCAGCCCCGTTCTCTTGAACGCTTCCGCACGCGATCTACAAGTGGTATGTAGATGCATCTCTCTCTCTCATTGCTAGATGAACTCCTAGATGGATCTTGGTGAACGTAGGAATTTTTTTATTTTATGCAACGTTCCCCAACAGGGCAACGACGATACGATAGTTGAGTTGGCCGAGCTCTTCGACTCCCCTCTGCGAGAGCAGCACGTGAGGGTGATCACGGCTCTATTTGGCAAGGAGGTCCCGCCGACTCCTGAGATGAGCTCCGGGACCACAATGCTGGTGGGCGCGGCTTGAGTTTGCTTGCCCCCGTTGGTGTGGGTGTATCGATGATTTTCATGGATTGGAACCCCCAAATTCTTTGCTGGAACATGAGAGGGCTTAACAACCCCGCCAAGAGACATGCTGTTAGGGAGTTTGTAGTCACAACTAAGGTCAACCTTGTATGTCTTCAAGAAACCAAGCTTGAAGCTTTTGATCCCTACTTGGTTATGCAATGCATCGGACCATCTTTTGATGGTTTTGCCTACTTACCTGCTTCTGACACTAGGGGTGGAATCCTTTTGGGTTGGGACAACACGATTTTGGTAATTAACAACATCTCTCGGGATACCAACTTCCTCTCGGGCCTGGTCCGTAACAAGGACGGCTTCGAGTGGTGGTTGTCGGTTGTGTACGGGCCTCAAGGCAATGAGCGTAAAACCCAGTTTCTCGTTGATCTCTAGCTTAGAAGGGATGTGTCTCTGGGCCCCTGGATGGTGCTTGGAGACTTCAACATGATCATTGGAGCCGAGGAGAAAAGCAACTCTAATCTTAATAGGAGCATGATGAGGAAGTTCAAATCGTTCGTGGACAACAATGAACTCAAAGAGATTTACATGCATGGCAGGAGGTTCACGTGGTCTAACGAGAGAGAGCAGGTGGTTATGACCAAGATCGATCGGGTGCTTGTCTCTGTTGACTGGGAGCTCAATTTCCCGGACGTGCTGCTCCAAGCTCTCTCCACCAACATCTCGGACCACGCGCCCCTCCATCTTTCCACTTCGGCCCCCTTCTGCCCGAAGCGTAGGTTTCGTTTTGAGCTTTTTTGGACTCGTTTGGATGGATTTGAGCAGGCTGTCAAAGACGCATGGGTGTGTGAAGGCGATATTGTTGACCCTTTTAAGAGGCTTGATCAGTTGCTCAGAAACACCGCTTCTGCCCTTCAAGCCTGGGGCCAAAAGAAGATGGGGAACATCAAAATTCAGTTGGCTGTGGTGAACTATGTCATACATAGGCTGGACAGAGCTATGGAGGCCCGGGTTCTCAATTGGAAGGGGAGATGGTTGAGTAGGTCCCTTAAGCATTCGGTCCTTGGGCTTGCCTCCCTTCAACGCACCATTGAAAGACAACGCTCCAGAATTAGATGGATCCGAGAAGGAGATGCTAATACTAAACTTTTCCAAGCAGTGGCTAATGGAAGGAGGTCTAAGAACTTCATCCCTCATATTAGACACAATGGGGAACTGATTTCCCAACAAGAGAGGAAGGAGGAGATCTTCACCGAAGCCTATGAGCAGCTGTTGGGTCGTGCCGCTGCCAGGGAGGTAGATGTGGATATGGATTTCCTTGACATGGCAGGGCACGATCTCGTGGAGCTTGATGCGATCTTCACGGAGGAGGAGGTGTGGAAAACCATCAAGGAATTGCACCCGGATCGGGGCGCCAGGGCCGGATGGATTCAGCGCAATTTTTTTATCAAAAAGCCTGGTCCACTATCAAGAACGAAGTTATGTCGGTGCTTCTAAAGCTCTATGTGGGAGATGGACGTGGTTTTGGCAAGCTTAACCGCGCTCATATCATGCTGATCCCGAAGAAACCGGACGCCGAGGAAGTGGGAGACTATCGCCCCATCAGCCTTCCCCATAGTGTGGCCAAGATTTTTGCAAAGGTGCTTGCGAATAGAGCCCGAAGAAGAATGAAGGAGGTAGTCACGGCAAATCAATCCGCCTTTATTTGTGGAAGACACTTGCACGACAACTTTCTTCTTGTTAGACAAGTTGCCAGGTAGATTCATGCGCGTAAGGAGGCCAGCGTGTTCCTGAAGCTTGACATATCAAGGGCCTCCGACTCGCTTAACTGGGCATTTTTGTTTGAGGTGATGAGGAGAAAAGGCTTTGGCCACAAGGGCTGCACTTGGATCTCGATCCTTCTCAAAACGGCTAGCACAAGGGTGATTGTTAATGGAGTTCCTGGCAGAAGTTTCACCCATGCCAAGGGCCTTAGGCAGGGTGACCCGGTTTCGCCTTTGCTCTTCGTGATCGCCATGGATGTGCTTTCTAGAATCATGATCAAGACCGAGAGTTATGGTGTTAGCAGTAGCTTCACTGGCATCGATGCACACCAATCAGTGTCGATCTATGCGGATGACGTGGCGTTGTTCGTCAAACCCAGGGTGCTGGACCTTACGTTCGTCAGATCCGTGCTACACACTTTTGGTGCTGCTTCTGGCCTGTGGGTCAACTATCAGAAGTCGCTAGACATCATGATCCACGAGAACAACGAGGACCGGGAACGGGTCGAGTCCATTTTGCGTTGCCGGATGGGGAGTTTCCCATGTAAGTACCTTGGCCTCTAATTGGCCATTCGTCAACTCTCTAGGGTGGAGTGGCAGCCCATGATCGACCAAGCCAAGAAGTCTGCCCCGGCCTGGCAGAGAGGGTTGTTGCATCGTCCTGGACGCTTGGTGCTGGTTAAGTCTGTAATCTCTGCTAAGCCTATCCACCACTTCATGGTTACGGACGCCCCTGCTTGGGTGTTTGAGGAGTTAGATAAATGGATGCGCTCCTTCTTCTGCGCCGACAAAGATAAAGTTCACGGAGGTCAGTGTTTGGTGGCTTGGAACTCGGTGTGCAAGCCCACGTGGCTCGGAGGTTTGTGCGTGCGCAACATGCAATTACAAGGCTTGGCTTTGAGAGTGAGATGGGAGTGGCCGAGAAGGACGGACCTTGAGAGGCCGTGGCAAGGGCTTCCAATGGCCGTGGACAAAGAGGCTCGAGCGGTCTTTGATAGCCTGGTGCACACTGAGGTTGGTGTGGGCAACAGAGTGCTGTTCTGGAGAGATAGATGGATACACGGCTTTGCGGTCAAAGACATTGCACCGTACATATATGCCTTGGTTGACACGAGAACGATCAACCGTCGCACGGTTGAGGAAGGCTTGCAAAATGATAGATGGTTGCATGACATTTCCGGTGTAGTTAACTTTGGTGGCCACTTGCAACTTCTTCACCTAAACCTTGCGATCAGCATGGTGAACCGGGACCCCCATGCAGAAGATTCTCTCTCTTGGCCGGTTGATCCTTCTGGTGGTTACACGGCTAAATCCACATACCTCAGGCTCTGTTTCGGTGCTGAGAGGGTCCCTTACGCCTCATGCATATGGAAGAGCTGGGCCCTCCTCAAGTGCAAATTTTTTTGCTTGGTTGGCAGTTCAACACCGGATATGGACTTCTGATCGTAGAGCGAGGCATGGCCTCCAGGACGCTCCTTCTGCCTGCCACACGTGCCTTCAAGAAGAAGATAACGCAGAGCACATTCTTGCTCAATGCGTTTACGCGAGAGAAGTGTGGCATTACATGTTCGACACGCTCAGCCTGCAGGGTAGCATCCCGGAGCCAGAGGACTGTTTGCTGAAGTGGTGGTTAGCTAGGAGAGCCCATTACAGAAAGGGTGCCAAGCATGGGTTTGACATGGTGATCATTGCTACCACTTGGGCCTTATGGAAGCAGCGTAACGCTAGAGTGTTCCACAGGACTAATCAACAGATGACGGCGCCAGACTTGTCCCTTGCCATCATCGCGGAGCTCAAAGAATGGAGACTAGCCGGTTTGGGAGGAGGAGGCTATGTCACGTTTTGTGAGAGTGTTGGCATAGGTTAATTGTAGGGTGTGCTAGGGCTAGGGTGTGCGTTTCCGATGGAAGCTCGCTTCCGTCCAAACTCTCTTGTATATTTGTGCTCTTGTTTCTTCCCTTCTATAAAAATAAGGTACGTCTTTGGTGTACTCTTAAAAAAAAACACGTGAGGCTATACTACCAGATCTGGCGGCCATCATCCGACGGTCCATGACTAGTCTGATACTTGGCAAAGGATCAGTAGTCTGATCCTAGTGGTTTCCGTGTTTAATTGGGCCGGTCTACCGGCGTCTACTACTCGCCGGAAAGAAAAGGATCCTCGCGCGCACAATAGACGCCGGCTGGGCACAAAAGAAAAGGTTACCCCACGTGCCAGAGTAAACAAAGCCCAGCCGGTACAATAGCCGAATTTGAGAGACTGCCCACACCGTGCACGCTTCTTCCTCGCGCCGCGCCGCCGCCGCCGCCACCAACCCACCATACTCCCTCCTCTGGTCTCTCTGCATCCAGTCCAAATCGAATCCGCCCGCCCAAAAATCACCCAGTCTCTTGATTCTGCAGGCAAGCGCTTCTCCGATTTCCCCTTGTTAATTGTTGGGATTTAGTTCGTTGTTGCTCATTTCAATCTGACAATATCTGCGTGTGCGTTGCGGTCGCAGCTGTGTAAGTGCTGCGAGGGAGCATGAGCATGGCCTTCTCGTGCGCGAGCGTTCGCCTGCACGGCCGCGTCGGCACCGTCAAGTGCCCTGCCGTTCTAGCTAGGCCGAGCGGCTGTTCGTACCCGACTGGAAGGAGGCGGATCGCTAGAGGAATCCGTTGCCAGCTGCCGCCGCAGGCCAGTGCGGATGGGAGCGCAGCCACCACCTCCGGCGCAGCTGTCGTCGCCCCAGAGGCGGGGAAGGTTGCTGGTTCTGCCGAGGACGTCGGCGCGGTTACCCAGCCGACTGGGCTTCAAGAGAAGGGCGCGGAGGTTGCTGACGTTAGTGGGTCGGGTGGGAATGGGAAGTTCCGGCCTGGTGGCGGCGGTGGTGGAGGTGGGGATAATGGTGGGGGTGTCGATGGTGGGGATGGCCACAATGAGGGGGATGATGAGTTTGGGCCGATCCTTAGCTTCGAACAGGTAGTCCAGGAGGTGGAGAAGCAAGGGGTTAGCTTGTCCAGCTTGCCAGCCGATATGATCGAGGCGGCGAAGAGCATCGGGATTCAGAAGCTGCTGCTGCTGAGATACTTGGACATGCAGGTGTTGTAAAGTGCTCTTGTTTTTATGCGTCTTTTGGGATTGCTATGTGGCTGACTCGGAGTTATTTTACTGTTTGCATGTTCTAGGCCTCAGCTTGGCCCTTGGGTCCTGCCATTAGATCCTGTGGGCTTCTCCGGAATAGGATGCTGGTTGATCCTGCGTTCCTCTTCAAAATTGGGACGGAGGTAGG
Source organism: Triticum aestivum (assembly GCF_018294505.1). Taxonomy (NCBI): domain Eukaryota; kingdom Viridiplantae; phylum Streptophyta; class Magnoliopsida; order Poales; family Poaceae; genus Triticum; species Triticum aestivum. Next base: position 348,983,245 of record NC_057798.1, read on the forward strand.
TTCGGTTCTTATCTTAGGTAGAATTGCACACTGGTAAGTGTTCATTGGTAGGATTGTTAATTGATTGTTTTGGTGGAACGTTTTGCAGATAGTTATTGACACATGTTGCGCGACTTTTGCGGAGGTTCAGAAGAGGGGCGATGAGTTTTGGTCAGAATTCGAGTTGTATGCAGCAGATATGTTGGTAGGCGTAGTTGTTAATGTTGCTTTAGTTGGCATGTTAGCACCATATGCTCGATTCCGTGGGGGGTCTGCATCAGCAGGTCTTCTTGGGCGTGTTAGGCATGCTTATGATGCTCTCCCGAGCAGGTGAGTTATGAACTATGCTAACAATTCTGCGGGAGTAAAAAATGGAAGCAGTATTTTGTGTTAATTGCAAGTGACTTCTTGCTGTGTCACTAGGTGCATGTCATTTAATATTTCTATGTACTTGTAGTTCTATGTGTAAGTTCTTTAGTGGGAACCAGGTGTATTACTGTCTTCCCGTTCCATTAAAGCTTTAGCCTAACTTTTCTTCAATCTAGGTTATTTGTCTTTTATCCATAAATCAAGCCACAAAGTAAGGCCAGTTACATCCCTAGAAAAAGCAAGGTTTGTCAGTGCATAAATCTTATTGAGTGAAAAACTGTAAAAGGGGCAAGGTTTTTTTGTATAAATCTCATCTGGTTGAGTCACCAATGCTTAATAAACTGACTAAAGATAAATAATCTCTAACTGTAAACTGTAACAGTAATCCTGGTTATTGATGAGATTCGAACCATAATATTGCTGGATGCATACTTCCCTTTCCATAAAAACATGCCATCAGATGATTATTGGGTTAAGTACTACTATCTTGTTATTTTAGCCTTATTTCCCATTTCCCTTGCTTGTTGCGTGTTAATCTCAGTGCACTTTGTGCTACTATAATTGGCTGGCATTGTTCTTCATTACTTTTCTAATGCATCCAACCGTTCATCTTGTGTAACGCTGATGAGATCTGAACTCATGTAGTGTTTTTGAAGCTGAAAGGCCAGGATACAGTTTTTCCATTCAACAACGGCTCGGATCATACCTTCTCAAGGTAATTTTTGTGTTCAGTGCGATACTTATTGTGACCCTACAAACGCTATTACCTCTTCTAATATCTCAAATACCCTATGTTGAGAACAGGGATTTTTATACGGTGCAGTTGGATTTTCTTGTGGTCTTGTTGGCCAAGGCATTGCAAACTTGATAATGACTGCAAAGCGGTATTGTACTTCTTGTTATGTTAAAGTTAATATTGTCACCAATCTGTAGTCAGTTTATCGGCATATTTGACTACTTTTCTTCCTATGATATACTTATATTCTGATAGGCCATATAATAACAAATAGTATTAGCATGAGATATTACATCTTATTAGGCAGCTTCTTAGAGAGCTCGGATACTTTTGGAACCCATTTTGGTTCATGAATGATCAAGAAATGTTGAAGGAAACAAGGAAAATTACCATACAACTTATGATTGTAAAAATAAGCCTTGTTTGCTCGAGTGCCAACCTTGCACTAGTTTCCCACACAATTACTGCCGCATTGTGTAAAGGTTAAATCAACAAATTCTTAGCCACAATTAAAATAGGATTGCACAAAGGGTCAACTCTGAGCCCTTATCTTTTTTGCTTTGGTGATGGATGAGGTCACAAGGGATACACAAGGAGATATCCCATGGTGTATGCTCTTTGCGAATGATGTTGTGCTAGTCGACGATAGTCGGAGGGGGATTAATAGAAAGTTAGAGCCGTGGAAACAGACTTTGGAATGGAAAGTTTTTAGGCTTAGTAGAATTAAAACTGAGTACACTTCAGTACTACTAGGCACGGGGAGGAGGTTAGCCTTGATGGGCAAGTGGTATCTTAGAAGGACATATTTCGATATTTGGGGTCAATGCCGCAAAAGGATGGTGATATCAATGAAGATGTGAGCCATCAAATCAAAACTGGATGGGTGAAGTGGTGCCAAGCTTTTGGCAGCCTCTGTGATGAGACAGTGCCACAAAAGATAAAAGGCCAGTTATGCGATTCGACCTTGTGATGTTGTATGGCGCAGAATGTTAGCCAACTAAAAGGCGACATGTCCAATAGTTAGGTGAGATTTGCACGTCGAGATGGATATATGGCCACACAAGAAAGGACCAAGTCCAGAATGATGATATACGTGATAGAGTTGGGGTAGCACCAATTGAAGAAAAACTCGTCCAAGATCGTCTAAGATGGTTTGGCATATACAACGCATGCCTCCTGAAGCACCAATGCATAGAGGACAATCAAAGTGTGCCGATAATGTCAAGAGAGGTCGGTTAGACCAAACTTCAGATGGAGGAGTCCATAAAGAGGGATTTGAATTGACTAGAATGCCACCAAGAACTAGCCATGGAGAGGGGTGCGTGGAAGTTGGCTATCCAGGTGCCAGAACCATGACTTGGTTTTGAGATCTTATGGGTTTCAACTCTAGCCCACCCCAACTTGTTTGGGACTGAAAAGCTTTGTTTTTGTTGTTGATTATTGTACAACATGGAATAACCATAGTTGTCCATGGATCACCTTTGGTAGTTAGTTCGTTATAACCGTGTCTTATGCTTCAAAGAAACAAAGAAAGAAAAACACTTCCTCAGTTCCTATATGTAAGGCAAACTTTACCTTCCCCAATACAAACTTTGACCAAGAACTAATCCAATATTATGTTGGTTATATTACACCAATGTAATCGGACTCATCTTCAACAACACCTTCAATCATTACTGTGTTTTTGTGACTATTAACAATATATTGTACAAGTAGTCATGGCAAAACTCGTATTTGGAACAATCAAAATACACCATTTATTTAGGAACTGGGGGAGTATCTCATAGCATGTGCAAACGCCAAGGTCTTTGTTTTGCATGATTTAAAAGCCACATGAACACGAAGATCATTGGACAATGATGTCATGCCTCTTTGAATCTTATATAATTTGCACCAATGGGTGTTTGATTCTTTACATTTTAAGAAAATATAGGAATCTTTCCAAGAGGTTCAAGTCATAAGAAATATTCCCGTGAAACAATTTGTGTTGTAATTTCATTGATGATGAGTTGCCCAAGGACCCGATAATATCAAGGCATTAGGCGGGTGTTTTGCCTCTGCCTAGTGCATAGTTCGCCAAAGCGGCGCCTGGGCTTTCCATACAGCTGTACGAAAGAGCCAAGAAAGAAGTGTTGAAGGGTGAGAGGTCATAGTGTAGGAGCAGAGAAGACACACAAAAGATGAGTGGTGAGACTGGGAGGTCACACCAGAGGGTCTAAGAGCGGGGGCGGCAATTCGAGGTCTGGGCATAACTGGCATTATGCTTCTTGATACAGGGCAAACCGTAGGGGTGGCTCGATCTCCACGATTGGAGGTGGATTCATAGATGAACACGAAAAGCAAAGGGGAAACAAAAGAAAATCACAAGAGGAAACACACACAAGGCAATACATGAGGTCCAATTAGATCCAATAAGCAAGCTAAGGAAATAAGGAAACATAAGATGGTTCATCCCCAGACCCCAAAGAGAGATGAAGGTCTTGAAAGATGGTTCTTCCCCAATCTGAGAGAAGAGGGTTTGAAATTAGGAGGGATTCTTCACGTGGGAGGCCTTGTAATCCTAAAGGATTCTTCTCCAAGATGGAGGTCTTGCCCGCCTCGAGGAAGGTTGAAGCAGCACAAAAGGTTGTGGAGGAGCAACTCCACCTTGTTGCTACAATGTGTACAACACAAGTGTTGAAGGAACAGCTTCAACGTGCTGTGCTAGATATCGCTCTAGAGGCGAATGTAGGCCGATAAGAACAACAAGTTTTATTATAGGTAGTGGGTACAAAATAGAGGTGAGGACCTCTATTTATAGGGCTTTGGGAAGCCTTCACATACTTCTACTTATAGCTGGAATACTCTAGAAACATTATTTAAGGTTCACCATTCTACTCATAGCTACTCACAACTAGAAGACTCTAGAAAACAGTAGGTAGGATAAAAAAAAGAAAATACTAGACCACAACAGAATTATCTAGAAGTAGCCAAACATATTTGACATATGATTATATTTTCATGTTCCTCATCTATTGTTCCTCATCATTCTCCCCTGGTTGTTTGGAACTCGCCCTCGAGTTATCTTCATAGAGCGCTTCTTCTGGATGGTAGAGAGTCAAGTCCGCAACATTGAAAGTGTTGGAGATACCCATATCGCTTGGAAGATCTATCACATAAGCATGATCATTTATCTTCCTCACGATAGAGAAGGGCCCATACCTTCGCTGCCTAAGTTTCCCTTTAACACCTAAAGGCAACCTCTCTTTTCGGAGGTAAACCATCACCTTATCATCGGCTTGGAATGATTTTGGCCTCCTTTTGCAATCAACAAGTTGTTTATATTTCTGATTTTGTGCTTCCAAAGCACCGCGAATCTCTTCAAATAACTCGGTGTAATTATCAGCGAAGGACAATGCTGATTTTGAGTTTCCCTTGATGGTAGCTTCACCAGGTCCACCACATGTGATGGAACTTTAGTGTAGACAATGGAAAAAGGGCTCCTTACTGTGGATCTATGCTTGGAGTTATTGTAGGAGAATTCTGCAAGAGATAAAGCCAAATCCCATTGTCCCTTTCTTTCTCCACAAATGCAACGGATCAGATTACCCAAAAACTTGTTCACCACTTCCTTTTGTCCATCTGTTTGTGGATGAGTAGTGCTAGAAAATTTCAATTCAGTGTTGAATTGCTTCCACAAAGTGAGCCAAAATGCAGCAAGAAACTTGCTATCACGGTCTGAGACGATGGACCTTGGTACTCCATGAAGTCTGACCACTTCTCGAAAGAATAGGTTTGCCACATGATGAGCATCCGTTGTTTTGCGGCATGGGATAAAATGAGCCATCTTAGAGAATCTATCCACGACCACAAATACAACATCACTTCCTCGTCTTATTCTTGGCAAGCCCAAGACAGTCAATAGAGATGTCCTGCCATGGAGCGATAGGAACATGCAAAGGCATGTATAACCCTGTGTTCTGGACTTGGCCTTTGCAGATTTGACATATTGGGCATCGCTGAACAAACGTTCCAACATCTTTTTTTAGTTGTGGCCAAAAGTAGCGAGCTTCTAGGCTAGCGATAGTCTTGTCCCGTCCAACATGGCCACTAAGATCACTTAAATGGAGCTCTCTAACCAGCTTGTCACGTAGAGAACTTCTTGGAATGCACAAACGATCATTTTTGAAGAGATATCCATCTTGCACCAAATAGTCATCGCTTAATGGTTGGCCCCTTGCATGCTTTACCCAAACATGGCCAAAGTCTTCGTCACCCTCATACAACTCCTTTATTTGATCCATGCCCGAAACTTCAGCTTCAAAAGAAGTCAAGAGGCATGCACGACGACTCAAAGCATCGGCCACTCTGTTAGTTATTCCAGATTTATGCACGATGAGATAGTTAAACCTCTCCATATATGCTGCCCATCTTGCTATCATGCGGTCAACATGCTTTTGATTTCTAAAATGCTTCAAGGATTGATGGTCGCTATAAACAATGAACTCTTTAGGCGGCAAATAGACTTCCCAAGTTTTCAATGCTCTGAAAACGGCATATAATTCTTGTTGACAGGTACTCCACTTCTGTCTAGCTTCACTTAACTTCTCACTAAAGAAAGCAATGGGCTTCCTTTCTCGAGATAGGACAGCTCCAATGCCTACTCCACTTGCATCACACTCCAACTCAAAAGTCTTGTTGAAATCAGGTAGCACCAAGACAGGAGCTTGTGATAGTTTTTGTTTTATCTCATTGAAACTAGCTTCAGCTGCTTCTGTCCATTGGAACTTTCCTTTTTTCAAACACTCGGTAACAGGTGCCATGATAGTGCTGAAATTCTTCACAAATCGCCTATAGAAAGTTGCAAGGCCATGAAAACTTCTTACCTCAGAAATGGTCTTCGGAGTTGGCCATTCTCGGATTGCTTCAACCTTAGAATCATCAACATGAATACCATCACATGTTATGATGAATCCTAGGAAAAGAAGTTGTGTTTGCAGGAAAACACATTTCTTCAAGTTGACGTAGAGCTCATTTTCCCTTAGTACTTCTAGCACCTTCCGAATGTGATCAAAGTGTTCGTCCTCATCCTTGCTATAGATCAAGATGTCATCGAAATAGACCACAACAATGTGGGACAAGAAGGGTCGAAGGACTTGATTCATTAAGCACATAAAGGTACTTGGTGCATTTGAGAGTCCAAATGGCATGACTAACCATTCAAACAACCCTTCTTTTGTCTTGAAGGCTGTTTTCCATTCATCCCCGGGTCTGATACGGATTTGATGATATCCACTTCTTAAATCCAGCTTTGTGAACACTCTTGCTCCACTAAGCTGATCCAACATATCATCCAGACGGGGAATAGGGAATCTATACCTTATAGTGATCTTGTTAATGGCTCTACTGTTCGTACACATGCGCCAAGATCCATCTTTCTTAGGCGCGAGCAGGGCTGGTACATCACATGGGCTAATACTTTCTCGAATGTGCCCCTTCTGCAGCAATTCCTCCACTTTCTCCTTCAATACATCATGCTCCTTTGGGCTCATTCGATAGTGTGGAAGATTAGGAAGACTTGCTCCCGCAATTAAGTCAATTCTATGTTGAATTCCTCTCATCGGTGGCAAGCCTTGTGGCTTTACAAGTATGTTCTGAAATTCTGCCAATAAACCACGTACCTTTGCTGGAATTTCAACAGTCAGGTGCTCATCTCCTTTTACAACAAGTGCAACACACAAATCTGCCTCCTTCAAGTCTTCCATAAACTCATGAGAGGTATGGGAGATAGTTAACATAGTTTTCCCCTCCTCAGAGGTATTACCTTCGGTTTTGTTTGGTAAGATAATGATCTTTCTCTTGTTCCAAATGAAAGAGCAAGAATTTACCCTGCCCTTGTGTGTAGTATCCACATCAAATTGCCAAGGTCTCCCAAGAAGAACATGGCTGGCATCCATGTCAACCACATCACACACATTTGAGCGATAATGCTTGCCCAAAGGAAGTGGCAGGTTGCATTGTTTGGTGATCCTGATATTCACTCCTTTCTTGATCCACCTAACAGTGTAGGGGTTTGGATGATCATGAATATCAAGCTTTAAATGGTTCACCAACTTCTGGGAGATAAGATTCTCGCAACTGTAACTATCAATCACTAATTTGCATACCTTGCCATTCACCGTGCATTTGCTCTCAAATATTTTCTTCCGTTGTGTGTTGTCAGGTTGTGGTGTGGAACATAGGAGACGCTGGATCACACATACCACCTCTTCACCTTCTTCTTGACAAACCTCTTGCCCCTCTACATCTTCAGATTCGTATTCTTCCTCACCGTCTTCACCATCAAGGATAGTTGTGTTAACAAATTTCCTTAGTGGGCAGCCGCTGGATATGTGTCCCTCTTCACCACATTTATAGCATTTTGGGCCTTCATTGGACTTACCCTTGCCTCTAGTTATCTTCTGGATGAGTCGTTTTGCCTTAGGTGGAGCGGTCTTTTCTTCCACTCTATTAGACTAACTCCTAGACGAGCCTTCGGTATGAGGATATGGAGGATATGGAGCCTTAGTTGCCTTTCTTGTCCTCACAAACCTCTCAGCCTTTAAGGCTAGAGCTTGTGCTTGGTCAACGGACCAGATTTGTTGCATCATCAATCGATCTTGAATAGAATCATTGAGACCATTGATATACCTTGCAACTTGTTGATCTTCAGTTTCAGCAAGGTTGCACCTCACTTGTAGCCTTAGAAACTCCTCCGTGTAATCTGAAACAATCCTTTTTCCTTGAGCACAATTTTGAAATTGGATAAATAGGATCTGGTCATAATCAACGGGCAAAAATCTCCCTTTCAAGAGACTTTTCATTTGCCGCCAAGTTCTCACACGAGGTTCTCCTCCCAGCCTGCGCTCTTCTTGAACGCGATGCCACCATGCACCGGCTCCTCCTTTCAGCTTGTATGCGACCAAAGGAACTCTACGATCTTCCGGAACCTCCATGACCTCAAAGAAAGTCTCCACTTCATATAACCAATCTAGGCACCCTTCAATATCAACATTTCCATTAAAAGTTGGGATCTCAGCTTTCACCTTGTATGTATCCCTTGCATATGTAGGGTTGGGTACTCTCCAATATGCATAGAGATCAACTTCTTCAAGGGCTTCATCATATTCTTCACCTTCAGAAGTTTCAACATAAATTGGCCTTCTTGAAGCACGTTGAACAACACGTTGTTGTGGCGGTCTTGCTCCAAGATTACCTCTCCTTCTTTGATGAACATCTTCTTCTTCTTTAGATGAATCTCCTTCATTTGTAACAGGGGGAACACCCTTTCTTATCATCTCAACCAGCTGATCAAATCTCCGATTAAGATCTTCACGCAGCTCTTTGATTTGTTGTTCTGTAGCATCCATCCTCTTCTCCAATTGCTCCATTGCTTGCTGCAACTTGCTCTCGAAGAGGACAGCAAGAACTAGTATGGGTCAACGAGGCTCTGATGCCACCTGAAGCAGCACAAAAGGTTGTGGAGGAGCAACTCCACCTTGCTGCTACAATGTGTACAACACAAGTGTTGAAGGAACACTTCAACGTGCTGTGCTAGATATCGCTCTAGAGGCGAATGTAGGCCGATAGGGCAGCAAGAGTTCAATCTAGAACTCCTAGGGCACAAGATCTACTCCAAGATCTTAGATAAGAACAACAAGTTCTATTATAGGTAGTGGGTACATAGTCTGGGTACAAAGTAGAGGTGAGGACCTCTATTTATAGGGCTTTGGGAAGCCTTTACATACTTCTACTTATAGCTGGAATACTGTAGAAACATTATTTAAGGTTCACCATTCTACTCATAGCTACTCACAACTAGAAGACTCTAGAAAACAGTAGGTAGGATAAAGAAAAGAAAAGAAATACTAGACCACAACAGAAGTATCTATAAGTAGCCAAACAGATTTGACATATGATTATATTTTCATGTTCCTCATCTATTGTTTCTCATCAAAGGTAGATTGCGCAAAGCTCTCAAGTTGATGGTCTATATTTTCCTAACCCTAGATCTCAGGAGTACAATATATATAGTGTAGAGATGAAGGGGTGGGTGGGAGATAGAGTTACATGGTCGGTATTCCTTTGATAGCGCGCAGGCAGCTGGTCAATCTAACTGACTCCATTTAGCCTGGATAGTTCAACCCTGGGCGCTAACTCGGGTTCAGACGGGTTTGTGCGTTCGACCGCTGGCGCACTCCGGCAGTCTGGTCGGTCGGTGGCTGACAAAGGGCGAATCTGGTCTCTAGAGTTCGCGCATGTGCCAGATTGTCCAGCTAGGTGTCCTGGTGGGTTCGGTTTTACCCATAAAGATAGTGGTCTGTCTGGCTGCTATTTAGTTGCGCTCCTTTGGCCTTGGCTTATCCGGCCTGAATCTTGCTGGACCGTCTGACCTCCTGGCTGGAGCAGCCTCTTCTTCTCTGTTGCTCCTCGTCCGTGCTTTGGCCTGCCTTCCTTGTTCCTTAGCAGTGCCCTTGTACCTAAGTATGCAGTGGGTCTCAGATTGAGGTAGTAGCCATTTCTTAGATTGAGTTAGTATGGATAGGGAGCTTGAAGCAGAGTGAGGTCACCTCGGTTTGTATGGCTTGTGCATGTGCTCTTGTCATTGGTCTACTTGGATTGACAGGGGATCCATGGTGATGTCCAAGGGATGCTCCACACCATTCCCCTCCCTCCCACTGGGGAAGATCTGTCCTTGTATAAAGGTCCACATCACCATTAACGGGGGCAAGGTTGGTGAAGTTGAAGGTATTACTCATTGAGGACATGTCCATGGGTATGTCGACCTTATAGGCATTGTTGTTGTTCCTTTGGATGACCTTGAATGGACCATCGGCTCGGGGAAGTAGCTGGGCTTGCACTCTTCTACGAAACGATCCTTGCGAAGATGCACACACACATGGTTGCCAGGGTTGGAAGACCGTTGTCGGCGTGTCGTTGAAATTGGGCTCAATGGTGAGCCTTGTTTTCTCGTGCATCCTCTTCATGAACTTGGCACTTGTTCTTGCGTCCATGTTTGTTCGCTCCTTGGAGATGTAGCGGAAGAATGTCTAATGGCGAAAGAGGGTGGAAGCCATAGACGAGTTTGAGCGCGGTTGTTGGCAAACTCGACTATCGGCAAGCAATCCTTCAACTCTTGAAGATCCCTCTTGATGAGCACGTGAAGGAGGGTTGACAATGTGCGATTGACCACCTCCGTCTGTGGATGTATGCCGGTGAGAAGAGCAACTTGATGCCGAGCTTGGCGCACAATGTCTTCCAAAATAGCTTATGACCTTGATGTCACGGTCGGTGACGATGGACTTGGGTACTCCGGTAGGCAAAAGATTTCCCTAAGAAACAATGTCACAACATGTGAAGCATCATCTCTCTCGTTGCAAGGAATGAAATGCGCCAATTTTAATAAAGTGATCAACAACCACAAAGGTGGAATCCTTCCCCTTTTGAGTTCTACTAGGTAACCCAAACAGAAAGTCCATTCTAATGTCTTCCCAAGGTGCATGTGGAATGGGCCAAGGTGTATAAATACCATGGGAAAGAGGTTTAGAGTTAGCTTTGCGACATGTGATGCGCTGACGGATAAATTCCCCAACGCCTCGAGACATTCTTGGCCAAAAGAACTTGTTGGCGAGCATAGCATAAGTCTTTCGCGTTCAAAAATGTCCCATGAGTCCACCACCATGCGATTCATGCAAGAAGGAGCAAACGCAACAAACTCTAGGGAGTTTGTTAACGTGCATAAGATATCCAACGAGTGCCTTCTTGGCATGAGCAAAAGGCTTAGCAAAGAAAGGGTCAATGACATACAGATATTTAATGTGGTCAAATCATGTGACATTAATCTCAAGTTTTTGGAACATGATTTTGCGGGAAAGAGCATCCGCCACTACATTTTCTTTGCCATTCTTGCACATGATGACATAGGGAAAAGGCTCAATGTATCACTCCATTTAGCATGTCCACGGTTTAGTTTGGCTTGGCTCAAGTATTTGAGCGATCTGTGATCGGAATGGATAACAAATTCCTTAGGCCACCAATATGTTGCCAAATTTGCAAGACACGGACCAAAGAATACAATACCTTGTCATAAATGGGATAGTTTAATTGCGTGCCAGCTAGTTTTTCTTTAAAATAAGCTACTGGTCTATGCTCTTGCATAAGCATGCCTCCTATGTTGGTACCGCTAGCGTCAAACTCAAATCTCAAATGTTTTTGCAAAATCCGGCAAAACAAGCAATGAGGTATGAGCCAAGCGATGCTTAAGTTTAAGAAAATCTTTGTTTTATGACGGACCCCAAGTAAAACACGTACCGTCTTTGGAAAGAGCATCCAATGGTGAAGCAATAGTGCTAAAATCCTTGACAAAACGTCAATCAAATTTGATCAACCCAAGGAAACTACAGACTTGCATCAAATTCGTGGGTTGTGGCCAACTTTGAATCTCGTCGATCTTAGACTAATCTACTTCAATGCCATGAAAAGAAACAACGAAGCCCAAGAAAAATGAGTTGAGTGGTGCAAAATGTGCACTTTTCAAGATTAGTAGAAAGTTTCTCATTTCTTAGCACTTCAAGTACTTCGGAAACATGAATGGGATGATCATCAAAGTAACCAACAACAAGTTTGCTAATGAGATGCCTAAGCACATAATTTCATCAAGTGCATGAGGTGCTAGGGGCATTAGACAATCCAAAGGGCATCACAAGACATAAATTAAGACCAAATTTGGTTTCCAAAGCAGTTCTCTATTTGTCGCCCACTTGCATACGGATTTGGTGATAACCACTTCTCATATCAATTTTGAAAAAGACAGTGAGGAGTAGGGTGTCTATAGCGAACGGTAATGTTGTTAATAGCACGACAATCGACACACATTCGCTAAGATCAATCCTTCTTAGGCACAAGTACAACGGGGACGACACAAGGGCTTAAGCTTTTGCGAACACACCCCTTGTCAAGTAGCTCTTGTACTTGACATTGTATTACTTTCGTCACTTCGGGGTTAACGCGGTAAGGAGGGTGGTTTGTAAGTGGAGTGCTGAGGATGAAGTGAACCCAGTGTTCGATGCCTTGTAGTGGTGGAAGGCACGGTGGCGTCTTCGAAGGAGAGACATCCACAAATTCCTGCAAAACATGTGAAATGGAGCTAGGAAGAGCATGAGAGTTGTTAGTTAAAATGGCTTCATCTTTGTACAAAAAGCACAAAATGAAGCATCGATAGGTTCTCACTTCCCTCAAGTTAAATTTTGTGTCTTAAGATGACCATGTCCTTATTGTCACTCATCATGGACACTCATTTCGGGCTTGTGGCACCCAATTTCTTTTAGGTGGCTCGCTCCCTTACTGGACTCAACAATACCATGATCATTCAAAGGTCTTCGGTGCTAGACTTGTCGGCTATGACTTGGTTTGGAGACATAGGGTGACACACATATATTCCTTTCCTTCCACTTGAAGCTATAGAGATTGGTGCGACGATTGTGAATTACGGCACTGTCAAATTGCCATGGGTGTCGCAAGACAAGATGACAAACAGTCATGTGCACTACATCACATTCCACACTATCTTAAGAGGCGCCGATCTTGAAAGATACCTCCACTGTGTGCTCAACCTTGATGGTGTTGGCGTTACTGAGCAATTGGACCTTGTAGGGCTAAGCTGGCGCTTGTACATTACTTGCAACTTTGAGCAAAGTTCCGTACTCCCAAGTTATAACAAGTACCACCATCAATGAACATTTGATTGATCTTCCGTTGGTTCCGACTTTTGAGTGAAAGTGGCATCGTTGGTCAAGTTCTTGGAGACAACAAGAGCGGGACTCGAATCATTATCACAAAAGACTTGACCATCTTCGTCTTGGTTGACTTCTTGTTGGTGAGCAACGTGTTGCAAAGCTTTGAGTTCTCCATCACTCATGGGGCCACACTCCCCACCTTCATTAATCAGCATAGTGCACGTGGTGTGGCACTCATGACTTGTGGCTGCGATCTTTGCATGTGAGTCCCTTGTAGAGTTGGCACTTGGTCTAGGTCGGAGCCTTGTAGAGTTTGGAGGTGTCCGACTTGATGTTGTCGCCGATGCCTTGGATCTTGAAGGAACACCACTTGTAGATGTGTCTCATTGGTATGGCACTGTCACACCCAATATGCGATACTATCCTAAAGAGACTCGAATGTCCCACCAAGGATAGAACCGCATATTAAAACGCTTTTGCAAGGTGGATATCATTACATCAACATTACATAATAGATGGGGATACATACAAGAGGCATACAATGCCACACGAATACAACATCACAATACATAAGAGCATCATCCGACTACGGATGAAACACAAACAGAAACTCCACCCTGCTAGCCCAGGCTGCCGACCTGGAACCTATCCCCTGATCGAAGAAGAAGCAAAAGAAGAACTCCAAAACAAGTAAACATCGCTCTCGCGTCATGATCATCGCATAATCTGTACCTGCAACTGTTGTTGTAGTAATCTGTGAGCCACGAGGACTCAGCAATCCCATTACCATGGGTATCAGGACTAGCAAAGATTAAAGGGAAAGGAAGGGGTAAAGTGGTGAGGTTGCAGCAGCGGCTAAGCAAATATGGTGGCTAACATACGCAAATAAGAGTGAGAAGAGAGCAAACGGAACGGTCGTGAAGCTAGCAATGATCAAGAAGTGATCCTGAACTCCTACTTACGTCAAACATAACCCAAAAACCGTGTTCACTTTCCGGACTCCGCCGAAAAGAGACCATCACGGCTACACACACAGTTGATGCGTTTTAATTCGTATCTGGTGTCAAGTTATCTACAACCGGACATTAACAAATTCCCATCTGCCACATAACTGCGGGCACGGCTTTCGAAAGTTTAAACCCTGCAGGGGTGTCCCAACTTAGCCCATGATAAGCTCTCGCGATCAACGAAGGATATTCCTTCTCCCAGGAAGACCTGATCAGACTCGGAATCCCGGTTTACAAGACATTTCGACAATGGTAAAATAAGACCAGCAAGACCGCCCGATGCGCCGACAATCCCGATAGGAGCTGCACATATCTCGTTCTCAGGGCAACACCGGATAGGTCAGCCTACGAGTAAAACCAGCCCTCGAGTTGCCCCGAGGTGGCCCCGCTGTCTGCCCGGTTCGGACCAACACTTAGACAAGCATTGGCCCGGGGGGGGGGGGGCTAAAATAAAGATGACCCTTGGGTTAATTACTCCCAAGGGAAATATAGGTGGTGGTGAGGCAAATGGTAAAACTAAGGTTGGGCCTTGCTGGAGGAGTTTTATTCAAAGCGAACTGTCAAGTGGGTCCCATAAATCACCCAACCGCGTTAGGGACGCAAAATCCGGGAACATAACACCGGTATGACGGAAACTAGGACGGCAAGAGTAGAACAAAACACCAGGCATAAGACCGAGCCTTCCACCCTTTATCAAATATATAAATGCATTAATAATATAAGAGATATTGTGATATCCCAACATAATCCTGTCCACCATGAAGCAATCTTCAACTTCACCTGCAACTAACAACGCTATAAGAGGGGCTGAACAACGCGGTAACATAGCCAAGCAACGGTTTGCTAGGAAGGGTGAAAAAGGTTAGAGGCTGACATGGCAAATTGGAAGGTTTGAAGAGCAAATGATAGGTAGCGCAGTAAAGCGATAGAATGAAGCAACTAGCATAGCAATGACAGTAGTGAGATCCAGGGTAGCGGTCATCTTGCCTGAAATCCCACTAGGAAGAAGAACGAGTCCATGAAGAAGATGAAGCCACGAAAACGAACCAAGCGTAGACGAACGAATCCTCACGATCGCAATGAAAACGGGAACTATCGAGAAGAAGCACACAACATGGTAAACACATCACACATGAACAAGACATGATGCACAACCAAGCATGATGCAAGACAAGACTACATGAAGCTACTCATGGCAAGAGATGATGCAAACAAGAGCAACACATCAAGGCAAGTTTAAATGAGGCCGGGAACAACATATAACAATTTCGGTAAGTCCTCATATGCAACTTTCGAATTTGGTCCAGATCTAAGTAAACCTTATGTTCAAGTTGTTAAACAGCAAGTTAAGAAGCACCAAGAGAATCTACACGAAATTCTAGTCAAGTTACATATAAAGTTCATTAGATTTGGAGCTACGGCCTAGAAGATATGAGCAAAACAAGTTAAACATGGCATTGATGTAAAATGCATACAAACATCAAGCAAACACCTCAAAATAAGGATGCAACATGATAATATGAAACTATATGCAAAATCAAGCAAGTTTCATATAGAGCACACTCAAAACGGAGCAACGGTTCAACACACACACATGAAACAAGTTATAGCAACAATCTGTCCAAAACAGCAACTAGACATATTGCAAGCATCAAAACAACATGCTACAGAGCCTCAACAAGAAATCAAAAGGCATGGACATGATGTACAGGTAAAGCATGACAAAAACATGAACACTGAGCTATCTCCAGAAATGACTAGAACATGCTCAAACACACATGGCAAAATTGAAAATAGTAACAGTTTCAGACTTTGCAGAAATAACATCAGGTAGCAATGTTTAGAGCTATCAAACAACATGCTACAGGAACTTAACATGGCAAACAAAGGCATGACATGAATCTACTAATTGCATAGAACAAAAGTCCTTTACTGACCATGAGCCAGAAAGGATCAGAAGATATGATGGCACCCATGTAAACATGGCAAGTTATATGACAGATTCATACATGACAGGAACAACGATAAGTAGGCATGTTGGTGAGCTTGTACCACTCACCACAGGGCATTACATGGCATGACAAGGCAACCAACAGTAAGAATACATGTTTGTGAAGCTAAGCATGGCAATAGAAAGTTCATAGGGTGCATGGATCACTAGCAACAATCATGGCAACATTGAACTTAATGTTAACAGGCTGACAGCAACAATATTTAGCAACTTTAGAGCAAGATTATAACAAGCTACAGCAGGCTATAAATGCAACCAGGGGTATGGATGGATAGAGCATGACATGTATAACAAAACATCATTAGTGAACATCTCCAGATTATGCATAGAATGACTTGTAGCAGCAGGTTTACATAGCATCACAAAATAACAGATTCAGCCTAGCAAAACAGTAATAGCAAGTACATTACTTCACGAACTCGATTCACTCACCACAAGTCATTGCATGACAATATAAGCATAGCATCAGCAAGAAGACATGTTGATGAAACTAACCAAGGCAAGAACAAGTTCATAGCATGCAAGGATCAACTACAACAACCTTGGCAAAATTGAATAACATGTAAACAATCTGCCAGGAAATATTTTATAGCAAAAGTAGAGCAAGAAAATGACATGCTAGACTACTCCATAATTGTAAACAGGGGCATGAATGGATAGAGAATAACCATATGTTCAAAACATCCTTACTGAAGTATCTCAAAATATGCTTGGATCTCTCTGTAGCATCAAGTTCACATGGCATAAAAATAACAGCAGAACAGAAACTGAAATCAGTAACATCACGAAGCCTAGTTTGCATGCTTGTTCTAGTCACCACATTGATCACAAAAATACATGGCATACACCCCTGTAAAGATGGCATGATGTAGCACAAAACACATGTAGAGCTCATACTCATAGGATGCACACATCAAACATGGCAAAAATGACAAATGAACATGTTCTGTTAACAGACAACAGACAACATTATATAGCACTTTTGCAACGATGATTCAGGCATCAAAATGGACTCAAATGAACATGATGCAATGGAATGAAATGAAGAGCATCTCTCAACGAACATTTTGACATATTACACGCACGAAACGGAGCAGTATGCAACAAGTTATGATGCGATGAACAAGAGCTAAAAATATGCAAATATTCGGGACTTAGACGAAAAACGGGGTCAACCTCTAGTGGATCTGGATCTGGCGCGGATTCCGAGGCTTGCCGGAGAAGCTTGCCGGAGAGGAGGGAGACGGCGGGGACGGGCGAATCCGGGGCGGGACGGGGCGGATCCGGCCGGATCTCGCCGGATCCGGCCGAGCTCCGGCGAAGGCGACGCGAGGCCGGGCACGGGCGTCGACCGGCGTTGGGGACGAGGCGTCCGGGCGCGGAGGTCGT